>NC_092087.1:13296026-13546026 GCF_045679555.1 Salvelinus alpinus | reverse complement strand
TGTCTATACAAAGTATTGACTTTGGGGGGATGAATAGTTATACACTCTCAAGTTTTCTGTTGTTTTGTCTTATTTCTTGTTTGTTTCACAGTAAAAAATATTTTGCATCTTCAAAGAGTAGGCATGTTGTGTAAGTCAAATGATACAAACCCCCCCAAAAAATGTATTTTAATTCCAGGTTGTAAGGCAACAAAATAGGAAAAATGCCAAGGGGGATGAAAACTTTCGCAAGCCACTGAACTTAATAGGATTATCATATTCGTAATGGTATGCACTGTGTACACTATCTAGCTGTTATTATGGTATTGTGTTATTAATAACATTAAGATAACATGCTTTGAATCTTACTATATGTTTACAGTACTCCACAGCGGAGATTGGAGTATCTGTCCATAGGACCACTTTAAGCCGCACACTCCACAGAGCTGGGCTTTACGGAAAAGTGTCCAGAAAAAAGCCATTGCTTAAAGAAAAAGCACACACGTTTGGTGTTCACCAAAAGGCATATGGGAGAGTATTATGTATCCCCAAACATATGGAAGATGGTACTCTGGTCAGATTAAACAAAAATTTAGCTTTTTGTCCAAGGAAAACGCTGTGTCTGGCGCAAATCCAACACCTCTCATCACCCCAAGAACACCAGCCCAAACAACTACCTCTTTACCTACTGTATTTATTTATTAATTTATTTTGCTCCTTTGCACCCCATTATTTCTGTCTCTACTTTGCACTTTCTTCCACTGCAAACCAACCATTCCAGCGTTTTTTTAGTTTTTATTTTACTTGCTGTGTTGTACTCACTTCGCCTCCATGGCCTTTTATATTTTTATTTATTTATACATATATTTGTTTGCCTTCACCTCCCTTATCTCACCTCACTTGCTCACATTGTATATAGACTTATTTTTTTTTCACTGTATTATTGACTATATGTTTGTTTTACTCCATGTGTAACTATGTGTTGTTGTATGTGTCGAACTGCTTTGCTTTATCTTGGCCAGGTCGCAATTGTAAATGAGAACGTGTTCTCAATTTGCCTACCTGGTTAAATAAAGGTTAAATAAATAAATAAATAAAAAATCCCCAGCTGTGGGGATGTTTTTCATCGGCAGGGACTGTGAAACTGGTCAGAATTGAAGGAATGATGGATGGCTTATAGAGACATACCCCAAGAGACTTGCAGCTGTAATTGCTGCAAAAGGTGTCTATACAAAGTATTGACTTTGGGGGGATGAATAGTTATACACTCTCAAGTTTTCTGTTGTTTTGTCTTATTTCTTGTTTGTTTCACAGTAAAAAATATTTTGCATCTTCAAAGAGTAGGCATGTTGTGTAAGTCAAATGATACAAACCCCCCCAAAAAATGTATTTTAATTCCAGGTTGTAAGGCAACAAAATAGGAAAAATGCCAAGGGGGATGAAAACTTTCGCAAGCCACTGAACTTAATAGGATTATCATATTCGTAATGGTATGCACTGTGTACACTATCTAGCTGTTATTATGGTATTGTGTTATTAATAACATTAAGATAACATGCTTTGAATCTTACTATATGTTTACAGTACTCAACAGCGGAGATTGGAGTATCTGTCCATAGGACCACTTTAAGCCGCACACTCCACAGAGCTGGGCTTTACGGAAAAGTGTCCAGAAAAAAGCCATTGCTTAAAGAAAAAGCACACACGTTTGGTGTTCACCAAAAGGCATATGGGAGAGTATTATGTATCCCCAAACATATGGAAGATGGTACTCTGGTCAGATTAAACAAAAATTTAGCTTTTTGTCCAAGGAAAACGCTGTGTCTGGCGCAAATCCAACACCTCTCATCACCCCAAGAACACCATCCCCAGCTGTGGGGATGTTTTTCATCGGCAGGGACTGTGAAACTGGTCAGAATTGAAGGAATGATGGATGGCTTATAGAGACATACCCCAAGAGACTTGCAGCTGTAATTGCTGCAAAAGGTGTCTATACAAAGTATTGACTTTGGGGGGATGAATAGTTATACACTCTCAAGTTTTCTGTTGTTTTGTCTTATTTCTTGTTTGTTTCACAGTAAAAAATATTTTGCATCTTCAAAGAGTAGGCATGTTGTGTAAGTCAAATGATACAAACCCCCCCAAAAAATGTATTTTAATTCCAGGTTGTAAGGCAACAAAATAGGAAAAATGCCAAGGGGGATGAAAACTTTCGCAAGCCACTGAACTTAATAGGATTATCATATTCGTAATGGTATGCACTGTGTACACTATCTAGCTGTTATTATGGTATTGTGTTATTAATAACATTAAGATAACATGCTTTGAATCTTACTATATGTTTACAGTACTCCACAGCGGAGATTGGAGTATCTGTCCATAGGACCACTTTAAGCCGCACACTCCACAGAGCTGGGCTTTACGGAAAAGTGTCCAGAAAAAAGCCATTGCTTAAAGAAAAAGCACACACGTTTGGTGTTCACCAAAAGGCATATGGGAGAGTATTATGTATCCCCAAACATATGGAAGATGGTACTCTGGTCAGATTAAACAAAAATTTAGCTTTTTGTCCAAGGAAAACGCTGTGTCTGGCGCAAATCCAACACCTCTCATCACCCCAAGAACACCATCCCCAGCTGTGGGGATGTTTTTCATCGGCAGGGACTGTGAAACTGGTCAGAATTGAAGGAATGATGGATGGCTTATAGAGACATACCCCAAGAGACTTGCAGCTGTAATTGCTGCAAAAGGTGTCTATACAAAGTATTGACTTTGGGGGGATGAATAGTTATACACTCTCAAGTTTTCTGTTGTTTTGTCTTATTTCTTGTTTGTTTCACAGTAAAAAATATTTTGCATCTTCAAAGAGTAGGCATGTTGTGTAAGTCAAATGATACAAACCCCCCCAAAAAATGTATTTTAATTCCAGGTTGTAAGGCAACAAAATAGGAAAAATGCCAAGGGGGATGAAAACTTTCGCAAGCCACTGAACTTAATAGGATTATCATATTCGTAATGGTATGCACTGTGTACACTATCTAGCTGTTATTATGGTATTGTGTTATTAATAACATTAAGATAACATGCTTTGAATCTTACTATATGTTTACAGTACTCAACAGCGGAGATTGGAGTATCTGTCCATAGGACCACTTTAAGCCGCACACTCCACAGAGCTGGGCTTTACGGAAAAGTGTCCAGAAAAAAGCCATTGCTTAAAGAAAAAGCACACACGTTTGGTGTTCACCAAAAGGCATATGGGAGAGTATTATGTATCCCCAAACATATGGAAGATGGTACTCTGGTCAGATTAAACAAAAATTTTGCTTTTTGTCCAAGGAAAACGCTGTGTCTGGCGCAAATCCAACACCTCTCATCACCCCAAGAACACCAGCCCAAACAACTACCTCTTTACCTACTGTATTTATTTATTAATTTATTTTGCTCCTTTGCACCCCATTATTTCTGTCTCTACTTTGCACTTTCTTCCACTGCAAACCAACCATTCCAGTGTTTTTTTAGTTTTTATTTTACTTGCTGTGTTGTACTCACTTCGCCTCCATGGCCTTTTATATTTTTATTTATTTATACATATATTTGTTTGCCTTCACCTCCCTTATCTCACCTCACTTGCTCACATTGTATATAGACTTATTTTTTTTTCACTGTATTATTGACTATATGTTTGTTTTACTCCATGTGTAACTATGTGTTGTTGTATGTGTCGAACTGCTTTGCTTTATCTTGGCCAGGTCGCAATTGTAAATGAGAACGTGTTCTCAATTTGCCTACCTGGTTAAATAAAGGTTAAATAAATAAATAAATAAAAAATCCCCAGCTGTGGGGATGTTTTTCATCGGCAGGGACTGTGAAACTGGTCAGAATTGAAGGAATGATGGATGGCTTATAGAGACATACCCCAAGAGACTTGCAGCTGTAATTGCTGCAAAAGGTGTCTATACAAAGTATTGACTTTGGGGGGATGAATAGTTATACACTCTCAAGTTTTCTGTTGTTTTGTCTTATTTCTTGTTTGTTTCACAGTAAAAAATATTTTGCATCTTCAAAGAGTAGGCATGTTGTGTAAGTCAAATGATACAAACCCCCCCAAAAAATGTATTTTAATTCCAGGTTGTAAGGCAACAAAATAGGAAAAATGCCAAGGGGGATGAAAACTTTCGCAAGCCACTGAACTTAATAGGATTATCATATTCGTAATGGTATGCACTGTGTACACTATCTAGCTGTTATTATGGTATTGTGTTATTAATAACATTAAGATAACATGCTTTGAATCTTACTATATGTTTACAGTACTCAACAGCGGAGATTGGAGTATCTGTCCATAGGACCACTTTAAGCCGCACACTCCACAGAGCTGGGCTTTACGGAAAAGTGTCCAGAAAAAAGCCATTGCTTAAAGAAAAAGCACACACGTTTGGTGTTCACCAAAAGGCATATGGGAGAGTATTATGTATCCCCAAACATATGGAAGATGGTACTCTGGTCAGATTAAACAAAAATTTAGCTTTTTGTCCAAGGAAAACGCTGTGTCTGGCGCAAATCCAACACCTCTCATCACCCCAAGAACACCATCCCCAGCTGTGGGGATGTTTTTCATCGGCAGGGACTGTGAAACTGGTCAGAATTGAAGGAATGATGGATGGCTTATAGAGACATACCCCAAGAGACTTGCAGCTGTAATTGCTGCAAAAGGTGTCTATACAAAGTATTGACTTTGGGGGGATGAATAGTTATACACTCTCAAGTTTTCTGTTGTTTTGTCTTATTTCTTGTTTGTTTCACAGTAAAAAATATTTTGCATCTTCAAAGAGTAGGCATGTTGTGTAAGTCAAATGATACAAACCCCCCCAAAAAATGTATTTTAATTCCAGGTTGTAAGGCAACAAAATAGGAAAAATGCCAAGGGGGATGAAAACTTTCGCAAGCCACTGAACTTAATAGGATTATCATATTCGTAATGGTATGCACTGTGTACACTATCTAGCTGTTATTATGGTATTGTGTTATTAATAACATTAAGATAACATGCTTTGAATCTTACTATATGTTTACAGTACTCCACAGCGGAGATTGGAGTATCTGTCCATAGGACCACTTTAAGCCGCACACTCCACAGAGCTGGGCTTTACGGAAAAGTGTCCAGAAAAAAGCCATTGCTTAAAGAAAAAGCACACACGTTTGGTGTTCACCAAAAGGCATATGGGAGAGTATTATGTATCCCCAAACATATGGAAGATGGTACTCTGGTCAGATTAAACAAAAATTTAGCTTTTTGTCCAAGGAAAACGCTGTGTCTGGCGCAAATCCAACACCTCTCATCACCCCAAGAACACCATCCCCAGCTGTGGGGATGTTTTTCATCGGCAGGGACTGTGAAACTGGTCAGAATTGAAGGAATGATGGATGGCTTATAGAGACATACCCCAAGAGACTTGCAGCTGTAATTGCTGCAAAAGGTGTCTATACAAAGTATTGACTTTGGGGGGATGAATAGTTATACACTCTCAAGTTTTCTGTTGTTTTGTCTTATTTCTTGTTTGTTTCACAGTAAAAAATATTTTGCATCTTCAAAGAGTAGGCATGTTGTGTAAGTCAAATGATACAAACGCCCCCAAAAAATGTATTTTAATTCCAGGTTGTAAGGCAACAAAATAGGAAAAATGCCAAGGGGGATGAAAACTTTCGCAAGCCACTGAACTTAATAGGATTATCATATTCGTAATGGTATGCACTGTGTACACTATCTAGCTGTTATTATGGTATTGTGTTATTAATAACATTAAGATAACATGCTTTGAATCTTACTATATGTTTACAGTACTTCAATGTTATTGTTTTGGTTTTACTAATGAGATGGTACATCGCTCAGAGGAATCACTCTCCCACACTGAGAAGGCAGGAACAAAGACCATGTTTGAGGTGAACAAATATGAGTCAATATTTGCAGACAACACCAAGATTAGAGCAGTAAATGAGTCTTTCTATAATTAAAGGGGCCAATGTGTGACATCAGGGTCAACATTTAAAAATGGTTTTATATACAGTGCCTTCGGAAAGTATACAGACCCCTTGACTTCTTCCACATTTTGTTACGTTACAGCCTATTCTGAAATGTATTAAATAAAACAATTTTCTCATCAATCTACACATAATACTCCATAATGGTTTGCTCTGAGACTTAAAATTGAGCTCAGGTGCATCCTGTTAAGATTGATCACCCTTGAGATCATTCCTCAACATGATTGGAGTCCACCTGTGGTGAATGCAATTGATTGTACATGATTTAGAAAGGCACACATCTCTCTATATAAGATCCCACAGTTGACAGCGCATGTCAGAGCAAAAATCAAGCCAATTAGGTCAAAGGAATTTTCCATAGAGCTCCAAGACTGTGTCGAGGCACAGATCTGGGGAAGGGTACTAAAACATTTCTGCAGCATTGAAGGTCCCCAACAACACAGTGGCCTCCATCATTCTTAAATGGGCTGGCAGCCCGGCCAAACTAAGCAATCGGGGGAGAAGGGCCTTGGTCAGGGAGGTGACCAAGAACTCGACGATCACTCTGACAGAGCTCAGGAGTTCCTCTGTGGAGATGGGAGAACCTTCCAGAAGGACAACCATCTCTGCAACACTCCATCAATCAGGGTTTTATGGTAGAGTGGCCAGTCGGAAGCCACTCCTCAGTAAAAGGCACATCACAGTCCATTTGGAGTTTGCCAAAATGCACCTAAAGACTCTCAGACCATGAGAAACAAGATTATCTGGTCTGATGAAACCAAGATTTAACTATTTGGCCTCAATGGCAAGCATCACATCTGGAGGAAACCTGGCACCATCCCTACAGGGAAGCATGGTGGTGGCTGCATCCAACTTGACAGAGCTTGAGAGGATCTGCAGAGAAGAATGGGAGGAACTCCCCAAATACAGGTGTGACAGGCTTGTAGCGTCATAACCAAGAATACTCAAGGCTGTAATCGCTGCCAAAGGTGCTTCAACAATGTACTGAGTAAAGGGTTTGAATACTTATGTAAATGTAATATTTCCTGGGGTTTTTTCAATATAAATGAGCAAACATTTCTAAAAATCAGGTGTTGCTTTGTCATTATGGGGTATTGTGTGTAGATTGATGAAGGAAAAAAATATTTTATCAATTATAGAATATGGCTGTAACCTAACAAAATGTAGAAAAGGTCAAGGGGTCTGAATAATTTCCGAATGGACTGTATTCAAATATGATTTTCTTGCAGCTTCAAAGGTGTAGTTACGGGAATAAGAGTTTAGATCGGCACAATGAGACCATGACCCTTAGCAACAACAAAACATTTACATGTCATTCTAAATGTCACACGAAACATGGACACTGCATGTTTCTTTGTCATGCCTGTGGCCAAGACTGCTTTAGTCAACTTCTCTATCCTTTATAGCCATGCTAAACCTTCCAGAAGAATGAAAAAGATAAACCACAGCATTTCTATATTTTTTAAGTTGATATAATAATTTAATTCAATAATATAATACAATGGCTTCTGTCAACAAAATCAATGATGATAATAATAACAAATAATGATGTCATTATAATCATTAAACTCTTCAGGCAGTGTGAGTGTTTGTGTTTGTGTGTGTGTGTGTGTGTGTGTGTGTGTGTGTGTGTGTGTGTGTGTGTGTGTGTGTGTGTGTGTGTGTGTGTGTGTGTGTGTGTGTGTGTGTGTGTGTGTGTGTAAACTAAACATCACATTCTTGCTTCCTCTGTCCTTGTTTCCTCTTTTCCTTTCCTCTCCTTGACAGTGCATTGGAGCTCGAGTGTAGGAACCTTCCCTCCTCTCCTCCAATGTGCTTTGAGAGGGAAGAGGAATGGAGGAAACACTCACATCCTATCTCCTTGCCTCCTTCTCAAAACCCATTGGATACGAAGGTGAGAGGGGAGGGACCTCTGACCTTCTTATCCAATGAGCTTTGAGAAGGAGACGAGGAATGAGAATGCAACTAATCAAGGATTGAGAATCTCACAAGGACAGAGGAAGCAAGAATTTGACAGCTATTAAAATGTTTTTGACAGTGCCAGACTGACTGACTAACTAAGCTACCATAATACCCATGGCCTGTCTAGAAACAATCCCTAGCCCCTACTGCCCAGAGTCTAGACACTTGTGGAGATCTGAGGGGGAATGATGGCTGGTGACATTGTGAGAGCTCCACCTTACCCTCTGATAGACTTGGTGGAATTTCGGTTACACCTGTCCAATTCTCTCAGATCTTCACAAGTGTCTTCGGGTAGGGGCTAGGGGTTGTTTCTGGACAGGACCCCCAACTTTTGAGTGTGTGGTGGACCTACAGCATGACACGTGAGGCATTGGTTGGATGTTTAATCCCATTGCTATACACACAGAGATGTGCACAGGTGTAAACTGGACACACCCACGGCAACCTATCAGTCTGATCCCACGGCAACCTATCAGGCTGATCAGACAGGTCTGGATAGCTGGAGACCTGCTGTAAACAGTGGAAGGATATATTCACATGTCCAATTTTCACACCCTAGCTTCATTCCGGCTAGTTAAATGTGCAACCACTGATTAACTAAAGCCAGGGGCATATCTCTACTCTAGCATTAGCTATTGTTGTTTTGGCTGTATAGCATCATTTAATAAGATTACCAATGGTTAACTAGGTAAATAGGCTATGTCAGTCAGCTAACCATTTACAGCTGTGGATCGGTATGGGCAGCTATTAATCAATTCATTCATAGATAATAAATGAAGAGATTAATAGAATGGAGTTAGAAGGGTGATCTCCTACTTTGAATGGAAGTGTTGGTTGTGCACTTCAAATAAAATAAAATAAAATAAAATTGTATTTGTCACATGCGCCGAATACAACAGGTGTAGATCTTACCGTGAAATGCTTACTTACAAGCCCTTAACCAACAATGCAGTTCAAGAAATGGAGTTAACAAAATATTTACTAAATAAACTAAAATTAAAAAAATTATAAAAAGTAACACAATAAAATAACAATAACAAGGCTATGTACAAGGGGTACCGGTACCGAGTCAATGTGCGAGGTGAGTAATCTCTGTTCTGATATCCAGAAGCTCTTTTCGGTCAAGAAATAGCTCAGTTGGTTGTGAGCCCATAAAACGGCAGCCATCCCGTCCGGCGCCATTATAATAATTGACCAGGCATTCCACATTTAACCCCACCCACATTTGAACATCGAAATATCAAGTCGTTTTTTGGTTTTATATTTCGATATCTTTTAAAAAATAAAAAATAAGCTGTTTTCACGTTCCCGATTGCTCCATTTAAACTCAGGAAAACAAACGATCAAAATGTACACTGACCAAAATCTTACCTCAGGAATCTTGATTTATTGTTGTCCACAAAGTAGGCTAATTATCTTAACAACATAGATACCAAAATGTTCTGTCAATCCTCCAGATCAACATTAATTCCCGCACTTTGGCTGTTCTTAAATCGCGTGCAGTATCACACAACCTCTTTATCACTTGACTGTCATTCAGAAAATCCTTTCCTGTATAAGCTGATGTTGTGTAATAATGTCCCCACGTAACTAAAGAGCTAAACATCAAACTTGCATCAAACAACTATTATGCATAATTATAAGAACACTGTTAATGACAGTATCATGTTTTATTATTATTAATCATATTAAAGTTACTCTTTCTGTTTGAAGCATTGGATTTTGCAATCACATACATTATTTTGGATATGTGTGCCCATGAAAACTTTTTTCACACCGTAACATAGGGAGATATAAAATGTTACATGGTTACAGTACACTTCTGAGATCTCCATACAAAAAAAAAGTCAGAAAGCAATATTCAGGAATGTCACAGAATCAAGGTCAATGTGTAATTCAATTGTTAACTGCTTAGTATATGATATAACAACAAACAACAGTATCATAAATGTAAGGTAAGAAAGGTAGTGTTTTATGTCACATGATTTTTGTCAAATCTGTAAAGACTCCAAGCATGAGAAAGGGTTTAAACATAGGTTTTAATTCAACTCATGAATTATATTGAATGTATCTACGTCATCTCTTTATATCTTAATGTAATCACACATTTGAGGGGGAAATTATTATGAATGACTTTGCAACAGCTTCAAGCAGTTGTCCACTACAATTAAAACTCATTGGTACCCTAGTTTATAGAAAGACCCAAATATGCTCTGCTAAATATTAAGAGTAAAACAACATAAATGCATCGTAGCCTCAAAATGTCAGACAGGTGTGGGAATGATGTGGGATTCATGTGAGAAGAATAACCTTTCCTCAGGTTCAGAGGCAATGTTTGTAATAGAGAATGGATCCATTTGAAAAGGGCACAAAATAACCTTTAGGCAAGAGTTACACGTGTGCTTTGCACACGGCCTCATAACTAACAACAGTGATTGAGCGTTCAACACCTCATACCTGGCTGGGCTGACAAGAATGGCCTGTTGGATACTGTTTCAAGATTAAAAGTTTTAATGTCACATGCACAAGTACAGATAAAATGCCTTTCTTGCAACTCAAAGCCCAACAACGTAATAATCAATAACAATGTAATACTAGAAGAAAAAAAAATCAAGAAATATGAAGAACACAATAAGTAAGTAAACATACTATATACAGGGTCAGTTCCAATACCATATTTATAATGTGCAGGGATACTAGAGTGATGGGAGGTATATATGTATAGGGGTAAGGTGACTAGGCAACAGGAAATAAGATAAACAGAGTAGCAGCAGCTTGTATGTGATTGGGTGTGCGGATGTGTAGAATCAGTATAAATGTATGTGCATATTATTTTATTTATTTATTTATTTCACCTTTATTTAACCAGGTAGGCAAATTGAGAACACGTTCTCATTTACAATTGCGACCTGGCCAAGATAAAGCAAAGCAGTTCGACACATACAACAACACATAGTTACACATGGAGTAAAACAAACATACAGTCAATAATACAGTGAAAAATAAGTCTATATACAATGTGAGCAAGTGAGGTGAGATAAGGGAGGTGAAGGCAAACAAAATATATATATAAATAAATAAAAATATAAAAAGGCCATGGTGGCGAAGTAAATACAATATAGCAAGAAAAAAAAGAAAAAAAAACACTGGAATGGTTGGTTTGCAGTGGAAGAAAGTGTAAAGTATAGATAGAAATAATGGGGTGCATAGGAGCAAAATAAATAAATAAATAAATACAGTAGGTAAAGAGGTAGTTGTTTGGGCTAAATTATAGATGGGCTATGTACAGGTGCAGTAATCTATGAGCTGCTCTGACAGCTGGTGCTTAAAGCTAGTGAGGGAGATAAGTGTTTCCAGTTTCAGAGATTTTTGTAGTTCGTTCCAGTCATTGGCAGCAGAGAACTGGAAGGAGAGGCGGCCAAAGGAAGAATTGGTTTTGGGGGTGACCAGAGAGATATACCTGCTGGAGCGCGTGCTACAGGTAGGTGCTGCTATGGTGACCAGCGAGCTGAGATAAGGGGGGACTTTACCTAGCAGGGTCTTGTAGATGACCTGGAGCCAGTGGGTTTGGCGCCGAGTATGAAGCGAGGGCCAGCCAACGAGAGTGTACAGGTCGCAGTGGTGGGTAGTATATGGGGCTTTGGTGACAAAACGGATGGCACTGTGATAGACTGCATCCAATTTATTGAGTAGGGTTTTGGAGGCTATTTTGTAAATGACATCACCGAAGTCGAGGATTGGTAGGATGGTCAGTTTTACAAGGGTATGTTTGGCAGCATGAGTGAAGGATGCTTTGTTGCGGAATAGGAAGCCAATTCTAGATTTAACTTTGGATTGGAGATGTTTGATGTGAGTCTGGAAGGAGAGTTTACAGTCTAACCAGACACCTAGGTATTTGTAGTTGTCCACATATTCTAAGTCAGAGCCGTCCAGAGTAGTGATGTTGGACAGGCGGGCAGGTGCAGGCAGCGATCGGTTGAAGAGCATGCATTTAGTTTTACTTGTATTTAAGAGCAATTGGAGGCCACGGAAGGAGAGTTGTATGGCATTGAAGCTCGCCTGGAGGGTTGTTAACACAGTGTCAAAAGAAGGGCCAGAAGTATACAGAATAGTGTCGTCTGCGTAGAGGTGGATCAGAGAATCACCAGCAGCAAGAGCGACATCATTGATGTATACAGAGAAGAGAGTCGGTCCAAGAATTGAACCCTGTGGCACCCCCATAGAGACTGCCAGAGGCCCGGACAACAGACCCTCCAATTTGACACACTGAACTCGATCAGAGAAGTAGTTGGTGAACCAGGCGAGGCAATCATTAGAGAAACCAAGGCTGTCGAGTCTGCCGATGAGGATGTGGTGATTGACAGAGTCAAAAGCCTTGGCCAGGTCAATGAATACGGCTGCACAGTATTGTTTCCTATCGATGGCGGTTAAGATATCGTTTATGACCTTGAGCGTGGCTGAGGTGCACCCATGACCAGCTCTGAAACCAGATTACATAGCGGAGAAGGTATGGTGGGATTCGAAATGGTCGGTAATCTGTTTGTTGACTTGGCTTTCGAAGACCTTAGAAAGGCAGGGTAGGATAGATATAGGTCTGTAGCTGTTAGGGTCAAGAGTGTCCCCCCCTTTGAAGAGTGGGATAACCGCAGCTGCTTTCCAATCTTTGGGAATCTCAGACGACACGAAAGAGAGGTTGAAAAGGCTAGTAATAGGGGTGGCAACAATTTCAGCAGATAGTTTTAGAAAGAAAGGGTCCAGATTATCTAGCCCGGCTGATTTGTAAGGGTCCAGATTTTGCAGCTCTTTCAGAACATCAGCTGACTGTATTTGGGAGAAAGAGAAATGGGGAAGGCTTGGGCGAGTAGCAGAGGGGAGGGCAGTGCTGTTGACCGGGGTAGGGGTAGCCAGGTGGAAAGCATGGCCAGCCATAGAAAAATGCTTATTGAAATTCTCAATTATAGTGGATTTGTCGGTGGTGACAGTGTTTCCTATCTTCAGTGCAGTTGGAAGCTGGGAGGAGGTGTTCTTATTCTCCATGGACTTTACAGTGTCCCAGAACTTTTTTGAATTTGTGTTGCAGGAAGCAAATTTCTGCTTGAAAAAGCTAGCCTTGGCTTTTCTAACTGCCTGTGTATATTGGTTTCTAGCTTCCCTGAAAAGTTGCATATCACGGGGGCTGTTCGATGCTAATGCAGAACGCCATAGGATGTTTTTCTGTTGGTTAAGGGCAGTCAGGTCAGGAGAGAACCAAGGGCTATATCTGTTCCTGGTTCTAAATTTCTTGAATGGGGCATGCTTATTCAAGATGGTGAGGAAGGCATTTAAAAAAAATATCCAGGCATCCTCTACTGACGGGATGAGATCAATATCCTTCCAGGATACCTCGGCCAGGTCGATTAGAAAGGCCTGCTCGCTGAAGTGTTTCAGGGAGCGTTTGACAGTGATGAGTGGAGGTCGTTTGACCGCTGACCCATTACGGATGCAGGCAATGAGGCAGTGATCGCTGAGATCTTGGTTGAAAACAGCAGAGGTGTATTTGGAGGGCAAGTTGGTTAGGATGATATCTATGAGGGTACCCGTGTTTACGGAATTGGGGTGGTACCTGGTAGGTTCATTGATAATTTGTGTGAGATTGAGGGCATAAAGCTTAGATTGTAGGATGGCTGGGGTGTTAAGCATGTTCAAATTTAGGTCGCCTAGCAGCACGAGCTCTGAAGATAGATGGGGGGCAATCAGTTCACATATGGTGTCCAGAGCACAGCTGGGGGCAGAGGGTGGTCTATAGCAGGCGGCAACGGTGAGAGACTTGTTTTTAGAGAGGTGGATTTTTAAAAGTAGGAGTTCAAATTGTTTGGGAACAGACCTGGATAGTAAAACAGAACTCTGCAGGCAATCTTTGCAGTAGATTGCAACACCGCCCCCTTTGGCCGTTCTATCTTGTCTGAAAATCTTGTAGTTGGGGATGAAAATGTCAGGATTTTTGGTGGTCTTTCTAAGCCAGGATTCAGACACGGCTAAAACATCCGGGTTGGCAGAGTGTGCTAAAGCAGTGAACAAAACAAACTTAGGGAGGAGGCTTCTAATGTTAACATGCATGAAACCAAGGCTATTACGGTTACAGAAGTCATCATTATGTGTGATCAAGCAAATGACGGAGTGAGTGTTTGTGTGTGTGTTGGAGTGACAGTGTGTGTGAGTGTGTAGGGCCCTGTGAGTTTGCATAGAGATAGTGCAAATACTGAAATAAAAGGTCAATAAATATACATGGTAAACTCGGTCCGTGTAGCTATTTTGTTAGCTATTTATCAGTCGTATTGCTTTGGGATAGGAGCTGTTCAAGATCCTGTTGGTGTCAGACTTGATGCACCAGTACCTCTTGCCATGCAGCAGCAAAGAAAAGAAAATAAAATCAAATGTTATTTGTCACATGTGCCGAATACAACCTTACTGTGAAATGCTTACTTACAAGCCCTTAACCAACAATTCAGTTCAAAAATGGAGATTAAAAAAAATATTTACTAAATAAACTAAAGTAAAAAATTTAATAAAAAAGCTATATACAAGGGGTTACCGCTACTAAGTCAATGTGTGGGGGTACAGATTAGTCGTGGTCATTTGTATGTATAGGTAGGGGTAAAGTGACTATGCATAGATAACAAACAGTGAGTAGCAGCAGTGAAAAAAACAAAGGGGGGGGGGTTAATGTAAATAGTGCGGGTGGCCATTTGATTAATTGTTCAGCAGTCTTATGGCTGGGTAGAAGCTGTTAAGGAGCCCTTTGGTCCTAGACTTGGCGCTCCGGTACCGCTTGCCGTGCGGTAGCAGAGAGAGCAGTCCATGACTTGGTTGACTAGAGTCTTTGACAATTTTTTGGGCCTTCCTCTGACACCGCCTAGAATGTAGGTCCTGGATGGCAGGAAGCTTGGACCCAGTGATGTACTGGGCCGTACGCATTACCTTCTGTAGCGCCTTGCGGTCAGATGCAGAGCAGTTGCCATACGAGGCAATGGTGCAACCCATCAGGATGCTCTCGATGGTGCAGCTGTATAATATCCTTTTGAGGATCTGGGGACCATGACAAATCTTTTAATTCTCCTGAGGAGGAAAAGGTGTTGTCGTGCCCTCTTCACAACTGTCTTGGTGTGTTTGGACCATGATACTTTGTTGGTGATGTGGACACCAAGGAACGTGAAGCTCTCAACCTGCTCCACTACAGCCTGTCGATGTGAATGGGGGCGTGTTTGACCCTCCTTTTCCTGTAGTCCACGATCAGGTCCTTTGTCTTGCTCACGTTGAGGGAGAGGTTGTTGGCCGGGCACCACACTGCCAGGTCTCTGAACTCCCCCCTATAGGCTGTCTCATCATTGTCAGTGATCAGGCCTACCACTGTTGTGTCGTCAGCAAAAGTAATGATGGTGTTGAAGTCGTGCTTGGCCACACAGTCGTGGGTGAACAGGGAGTACAGGAAGGGACTAAGCACGCACCCCTGAGGGGCCCCAGTGTTGAAAATCAGCGTGGCAGATGTGTTGTTGCCAACCCTTACCACCTGGGGGCGGCCCGTCAGGAAGAACAAGATCCAATTGCAGAGGGAGGTGTTAAGTCCCAGGGTCCTTAGCTTAGTGATGAGTTTTGTGGGCACTATGGTCTTGAACGTTGAGCTGTAGTTAGTGAACAACATTCTCACATAAGTGTTCCTTTTTTCCAGGTGGGAAAGGGCAGTGTGGAGTGCGACTGATATTGCATCAACTGTGGATCTGTTGGGGCGGTATGCGAATTGGAGTGGGTCTAGGGTTTCCGGGATGATGGTGTTGATGTGAGCCATGACCAGTCTTTCAATGCACTTCATGGCTACCGACTTGAGTGTTACGGGGCGGTAGTCATTTAGGTAGGTTAAACACTCAAGTTGGTAGCCATGAAGTGCATTGAAAGACTGGTCATGGCTCACATCAACACCATGCTTTCTTGGGCACAGGGACTATAGTGGTCTGCTTGAAACATGTAGGTATTACAGACTCGGTCAAGGAGAGGTTAAAACCTCTACGGGATCGGTGTCCCTATACTGGGACGGTTGAGCTAACGTGCGCTAATATGATTAGCATGATGTTGTAAGTAACAGCAAACTTTCCAGGGCATAGACATGTCTTATATGGGCAAAAAGCTTAAATTGTTGTTAATCTAACTGCACTGTCCAATTTACAGTAGCTATTACAGTGAAAAAATACCATGCTATTGTTTGAGCGGAGTGCAAAACAACAAAAAACTTTTATCACGGCAACTGGTTTGATACATTTACCTCTAAAGGAAAATAATGTACTTACATTCAGTAATCTTGCTCTGATTTGTCATCCTGAAGGTCCCAGAGATAAAATGTAACATAGTTTTGTTTGATAAAATCCATTTTAATATTCAAATGTAGGAACTGGGTTCTACAGTTTGAACCCCTGCTGTCTCTGGCTCCACACCCACCCCGTCCGGCCATCTAGATGTGTGAAAGTGAGTGTATAAGCTAATGATCCATCATGAATGACATTCCTGGAAGCGTGTAAGCTTAAATGTTGTATTACCATATAATTTTGTATGTTCTCTATAGTTATGTACTTGAAAATGTATCAATTGACCTATTCGACACATTTGGGCAGACTTGATACAAAATATTGTCCAGTATTGCAATACTTCACTGGATCTATCTGGGAATTGCACACACACTGCTGCCATCTGGTGGCCAAAATCTAAATTGCGCATAAACTGCAATATTATATTATTGCCTTTCTCTTGCATTTCAAAGATGATGAAAAAAAAAAAAAAAGAAAACGCAGTTTGTATTTTTGTTTGTATTATATTTGACCAGATATAATGTGTTATATTCTGCTACATTAATTTCACATTTTCACAAACATCAAAATGTTTCCTTTTAAATGGTTTCAAGCATATGCATATCCTTGCTTCAGGTCCTGAGCTACAGGCAGTTAGATATGGGTATGTCATTTTAGGCAAAAATAAAAAATAAAAAAAAGGGTCTGATCCGTAAAAGGTTTTAAAGGCCTTTTTCACATTGGCTACGGAAATTATGATCACACAGTCGTCTGCAACAGCTGGTGCTCTCATGCATGCTTCAGTGTTGCTTGCCTTGAAGCGAGCATAAAAGCTATTTAGCTCGTCTGGCAGGCTCGCGTCACTGGGCAGCTCGCGGCTGGGTTTCCCTTTGTAGTCTGTAACAGTTTGCAAGCCCTGCCACATCCGACAAGCATCAGAGCCAGTGTAGGAGGATTCAAATTTAGTCCTGTATTGACGCTTTGCCTGTTTTATGGTTCGTCTGAGGGCAGAATGTCTTATAAGCGTCTGGATTAGTGTCCCACTCCTTGAAAGTAGCAGCTCTAGCCTTTAGCTAAGTGCGGATGTTGCCTGTGATCTATGGCTTCTGGTTGGGAAATGTACATACGGTCACTGTGGGGACTACGTCGTCGATGCCCTTATTGATGATGCCGGTGACTGAGCTGGTATACTCCTCAATGCCATTAGATGAATGCCGGAACATATTCCAGCCTATGCTAGCAAAACAGTCCTGTAATGTAGTATCCGTGTCATCTGACCACTTCCGTATTAAGCGGGTACTTCCTGCTTTAGTTTTAGCTTGTAAGCAGCAATCAGGAGGATAGAATTACGGTCAGATTTGCCAAATGGAGGGTGAGGGAGAGCTTTGTATGCGTCTCTGTGTGTGGAGTAATTATTGTCTCGAGTTTTTTTTCCTCTGGTTGCACATGTGACATGCTGGTAGAAATTTGGTAAAACGGATTTAAGTTTGCCTGCATTAACGTCCCCGGGCCACTAGGAGCGCCGCTTCTGGATGAGCATTTTTTTGTTTGCTTATGGCCTTATACAGCTTGTTGAGTACATTCTATAGTCTATGGCTTAGGTAGTTGTGGACAATTTTCCAGGCCTTCTTTTCATGTCCCGTGATATTCAGGTCCTCGAAGGCAGGGAGCTCGGCCCCAGTAATGTACTGGGCTGTTCGCACATTTGGATCCCCAACAACCCCAATAGGTGTTGGCTACAGCTACTCTTCCTATGCTGATGATCACCCTTATCTAGGCATACTGATGTGATTTGGCTAACATGGGCAAAATGTCCAATGTTTGATATTTGCACTTGAGACCTTGACATGCAAATCCACAGTTGCATTATGTTCTTCTTTGTGTGTTCTGTACCTAATAGAGTATGGGGATTTTGTTTCTTGGACGGACCTTTACTCTTGGACTTAATTTCTCATAGCTTATCCATAATACAATATCCAATCCCATAGCCCTCATAGACTTGGGTTCAGACCATGGAAAGGAAAAAGCTGTTCCTCCTCACCACTTTTCTCAATCTGTCTGTTTTAGAAAATGCACTACACTTCAAAGTACCCACATGGTTTCTTTGAAGGATATTTCTCACAAACAGAACATGTACTCCAGACCAACCCATTTACGTAAAAAAATAAAAACTTTCGTTAGTGTACACTTCAAATGGAAGATGTTTCACCAGCCCAGTCCAAACGGCTTGGCATGTGGTACGGAAAATGCATAAATGGCAACAGGGAGCCACTTGAAGCAAATCTATACTTTTGTCGTATGATTTCCCTCTTCCTTCTATAATGCTCTGCAGCTGAGGAGTGCATGGGGAAAGCAAGCATTCAGTGAGAGACTCTTTAGGATGTGCTGTAGCTCCTCCATACACAAACAGACAGACGGCAGGAGGAGCTGTCTAATTGACACTCACTCCAGAATGTTGATGCTCCAACAGCCGATCAATAGGAAGGTATGAGAACGTCCTGAAGGAAGAAGATAACAGATGGAGAGAGAGCGCATGGGTACACACGAAGGGGTTGGAGAGATTTAAACATGCTACTATGATTCTTTCATTCTGGATATGATTGATTTTAGAGCATGTAAGGCCGGTTTAGGCTTGGTGAGCAGTTGGAAATGTGGAGTGTGGGTCAGAGGTTGCTTATGGGTGAATGGTGTACAATTTGATGGTCTTGACAACAGCATATAATGGATGTTTGGTGAACAAGGTTACTGCTTGGCAACTGCTTGTATAAGACAACGTCGACACATCCTTTAACACATCCTCAACATCTGGGTTCATTGTTGTCTCACAGTAGTTTCCCGACCATTGTTAGGGTTAGCCAATGACAGTGAAGCAAAATTCACTGTCTAGATTCAGCATTGTTGTACGTAGTTATTTCATCATGATTGATATGCAGTATAACCCAAACAACCACAAATTCTATGGAAATCAGCTTTCTTAAAATGCCCATTATGTGTGTTGGCATGTTGGTGATCCTAAACGGAGTAGACCCAGTTTGGGAAACCCTGTCTTAGACACTGATGTAAGGTCAGTTTTAGCATTTTCCCTTTACTGGTTAAGGTTATGCTTTGGTGAGGGTAAGCTGATCATAGATCTGTGCCTGAGGGCAACTTCTACCCAGAGCCAAGTAGCAAACAGTGCGTGGATGACAGCCTTTTCAGTAGAGCTTCTGTCCATTCCCAGTACATCCCTGTAGCACTCAATCACACACTGAGACACAGTGAGCTGAGGAGTGGATCCAGTGACAGTTATGATTTATGTAGAGCCTGGAAATGTGTTAAACATCAGGAAGACATTATATTATGCATCAGCCTACTCTTGGTGGACGTTTTGTTTCCCCTTCCTGGGAAACTCTTCGGAAACACTGACGCAATTTGTCTCTGAATATACCAATGTTGTGACTGCCACACCAGAGAGGAGTTCCAGTTATGTTTTGTATATGTAATATCTAGTTTTTTTTTAAATGCATGCAAGGAAAGCCTCAGCCTATGAAAACGACGGAAGAATTTGAAGCAAATATTCATGGAGTGCAGACAGAGTAATGTGGTTGTTTGTAGGATAAGTATGCACTAAAAAGTGGAGATTGATGGGGCGTTGAAAGGAAATGGCTGAAAAAGAGAGCCCTCTCTAAATGTTCCATTTACTCATAGAATGCTTTCCCCTGCAATGGAGGCATAGATTCATTTAACTGTGTCTGGTGGAAGAGAAATGGGTAGCAATGTAACCCAGATAGTGCAGTAGGATGGATGGATCACACTACATTAAGAGAGGGGTGGAATAAAGGCATGGAGAGAGGGGTGGAATAAAGGCATGGAGAGAGGGGTGGAATAAAGGCATGGAGAGAGGGATGGAATAAAGGCATGGAGAGAGGGATGGAATAAAGGTATGGAGAGAGGGGTGGAATAAAGGCATGGAGAGAGGGGTGGAATAAAGGCATGGAGAGAGGGATGGAATAAAGGCATGGAGAGAGGGGTGGAATAAAGGCATGGAGAGAGGGGTGGAATAAAGGCATGGAGAGAGGGGTGGAATAAAGGCATGGAGAGAGGGGTGGAATAAAGGCATGGAGAGAGGGGTGGAATAAAGGCATGGAGAGAGGGGTGGAATAAAGGCATGGAGAGAGTGGTGGAATAAAGGCATGGAGAGAGGGGTGGAATAAAGGCATGGAGAGAGGGATGGAATAAAGGCATGGAGAGAGGGATGGAATAAAGGCATGGAGAGAGGGTGGAATAAAGGCATGGAGAGAGGGATGGAATAAAGGCATGGAGAGAGGGGTGGAATAAAGGCATGGAGAGAGGGATGGAATAAAGGCATGGAGAGAGGGATGGAATAAAGGAATGGAGACAGGGGTGGAATAAAGGCATGGAGAGAGGGGTGGAATAAAGGCATGGAGAGAGGGGTGGAATAAAGGCATGGAGAGAGGGATGGAATAAAGGCATGGAGAGAGGGATGGAATAAAGGCATGGAGAGAGGGATGGAATAAAGGCATGGAGAGAGGGGTGGAATAAAGGCATGGAGAGAGGGGGAGAGAGGGGTGGAATAAAGGCATGGACAGAGGGATAGATAGCAGAAAGGGTCATATGGAAGCTTGCTAACTATCCAATGCCTAGTCCATATGTCATGACTATCCCACTTCCATCCTCCTTTATCACTGACTCCTCTTTTTCGGGTCCATTTTTTCTTGTGTAGTCTTTCCTATTACAAATAAGAGAACTAGTCTGCATTCTAAAAATACACATGCTCTTGCCATACTCTTCATAGACCTCTCTACTATTAGGCTATGCATCACATACATATCTGAGGGCACAGATAGAACTGGATTTAAAATCTGACTTTGACTCCGAAGATTCCATATGCCATATCCATTTTCAAAATGTCTGGAACCCCGCGAGCAATTGGCAGTTAAGGCTGCTCTCTCAGCCGGTCCAGAGAGAGGATGGCATGGGGTGAGCCATCTCCTCTTGCCTGTTGACTCTGGGTGGTAGTGGGTGCTAATGATCCCTGACATACTCAACATAATGGGTCAAGAAGGAGCTTTGTCACACTTCATCACGTAAACCACAAATGCCTTTAGAAGGCCTACAGCCATATTACGGCCATATTTTGGCCATATTACAGCCATGTTACAGCCATATTACAGCCATGTTACAGCCATGTTACAGCCATGTTACAGCCATGTTGGAGCTAGTATAATGACTACACCATTATAAACTTTTTAAGACTTAAGAAGGATCAAAGTAGCCTTCGCTCTGTGGTATGTGACGGAAGGAGGCAGCTTCTTGGTCAATACTGAGCACTGCTACCAGGTCCCCAGTGTCCGGTCTGAAGCATGAAGTCACGAGCTCTGCTGGTCGGCTACTGCGTAGCAACCTAGCGGTTCCAAAAGCCCTGGTCTGCCCTAGAAGGCCTATGTAAACGATCAGAAGAACGGACAACAAAATTATAATTTGATGCCGTTTTGGGGGTGTATCCTGAGATGAGATTGTCCAAAACATGGCTAACAATAGCTGCACAATCCTTTTGATAAGCCACCTGTTGATGAACTGAGCTCAAATACTCTGTAGTCTCAAATACTCTAAAGCCTTGATCACATTGGCAGTTTGAAGTGACTCAAATCCACATTTTTTGCATAGCCGATTTGAATCTGTTCTTTTGCCTGCAGTCTGAACAGCCAAAAGGCACATTGGATTGGACATTTCAAGCCACCTTCATAGGTTTTACCTGACACCTGAAAGTACTCACCTGGTCAGTCTATGACATGGAAAGAGCAGGTGTCCTTAATGTTTTGTATACTCAGTTCATTTGAAGGTTAAGGTGGGAGTGTATGTTATGTGGTGGGTGCTGTCCAGACTGTTAAGGTGGGAGTGTATGTTATGTGACGGGTTCTGTCCAGACTGTTATGGTGTGAGTGTATGTTAAGTGACATTTTGAATGCTTAGCAGGACAGGAAAATGGTCCAATTCAAGCAATTATCAGGAGAACATCCCTGGTCATCCATACTGCCTCTGATCTGGCGGACTCACTAAATACACATGCTCAATTTGTAATGCTGTCTGAGTGTTAGAGTGTGCCCCTGGCTCTCTGTAAATAAAAAGAAAACAAGAAAATGATGCCATTTGGTTTGCTTTATATAAAGAATTTGAAATTATTAAACTTATACACTTTTACTTTTGATACTTAAGTATATATATATATATATATATATAAATGTTTTATTATTTCACCTTTGTTTAACCAGTTAGGCCAGTTGAGAACAAGTTCTCATTTCCAACTGCGACCTGGCCAACGTAAAGCAAAGCAGTGCGACAAAAACAACAACCCAGAGTTACACATAAACAAATGTACAGTCAATAACAGTATAAAAAATATATGTACAGTGTATGTAAATGTAGAAGAGTAGGGAGGTAAAGCAATAAATAGGCCATAGAGGCAGAATAATTACAATTTAGCATTAACACTGGAGTGATAAATCAAATCAAATCAAATGTATTTGTCACATACACATGGTTAGCAGATGTTAATGTGGTGTAGCGAAATGTTTGTGCTTCTAGTTCCGACCATGCAGTCATATCTAACAAGTAATATAACCTAACAATTTCACAACAACTACCTTATACACACAAGTGTAAAGGAATGAATACGAATATGTGCATAAAAATATATGAATGAGTGAAGCGCCGAACGGCATAGGCAAGATGCAGTAGATGGTATAGAGTACAGTATATACATATGAGATGAGTAATGTAGGGTATGAAAACATTATATAAAGTGGCATTGTTTAAAGTAGCTAGTGATACATTACATCAAGATGGCAAGATGCAGTAGATGGTATAGCGTACAGTATATACAGTAAATTGCTAACAAATTTAGTCCCAGATTATTCTTCCAATGGAGAAGTAAATGAACAGTTCCAGCACTGTAGGAGCTGTATTTACTAAGCTTTGTTTCGGGACAAACTGGAGAGAGAATGGCGCCGAAGGAGATAGCTGCCGTTTTACGAACCCGTAACCAATTGTCCTATTGTGTATGTTTTTCCGCGTTATTTGTAACTTATTTTGTACATGATGTTTCTGCCACCGTGACTTATGGGACCGGAAAGAGCTTCTAGATAGGGCAGCAATTACTCACACCGTACTGGAGGAATATATCTTCTTCAACGAGTGTGTCGGGATTTACTTCAGACAAACATTTCACAGGAGAAAGAGATGGAGGTAATGGGGATGAAGATCCGGGTGCCTTGTAAGGATCCGACGCCGAGAGGGTAATCTACCTTTACCATTGGTTCTATTAGCCAACGTACAATCAATCAATAATAAAATAGACAAACTACAATCACGTACAGTATGTCCTGCGAACGGGATAATAAAAACTGTAATATCTTATGTTTCACCGAGTCGTGGCTGAACGAGGACATTAATAACATGGCGGGTTTTAAGCTTTTTCGGTAGTTAGAACAGCTGTCTCTGGTAAGACAAGGGGTGGCAGTCTATGTATATTCGTAAACGACCGCTGGTCCACAAAATCTAAGGAAGTCTCGAGGTATTGCTCGCCTGAAGTAGAGCATCTCAGGATAAGCTGTAGACCACAATATTTACCAAGAGAGTTTTCATCTGTATTTTTCGTAGCTGTCTATATATCACCACAAACCGATGTTGGCACTAAAACCACACTCAATGACCTGTATATGGCCATAAGCAAACAGGAAAACACTCATCCAGAAGCGGCGCTCCCAGTGTCCGGGGACTTTAATGCAGGGAAATTCAAATCCATTCTTCCACCAGACATTCTTCAAAGGACAACCCGGCCTCCTATCTATGACCAAACGATCGAAGCGCAGCTCAGAGTAAATATTTATTGCATTTTCCTTTTCCAAATGGGCGGTAATTTAGAATGCATAAGATACTGTATTTACGATAGCATAGCTTCCTACGGCTAGATAGAGACACACAATACCTTTTTGCTCCTCAGTCTTCACGCTCTTTCACTCAAACCCAACCCCCTTTCTTTGTGTAAGCAGCTGTCATATCTGTTCCGTCCACTAGGACGTTTTCCTTTATGACATAATTTGTAATCAATGTATGATACATTCTGTGTATATGTAATTCTGTGTGATTATTTAGGTATTAGTAAATAAATAATTAAACCAAATTTTGTATTGCTGATTCAACTTGTTAGCCAGGGTTAGTGAAGATAACCAAGATTTTGCAACTTTCAGATGAGACTAAATAAGGTGACGATTAAATATTGACTGCTACTGATGTAAAATATTATCAGGTCTTTAAGAGTTTATTTGGAAGATAACAGCTCTATAAACATTATTTCGTGGTGCCCCGACTTTCTAGTTAATTACATTCACCTAATTAGCTTAATCAGGTAATATGAATTACAGAGAAATTATTTTATAGAATAGCATGTCATATCACTTAATCCGGCATAGCCAAAGACACGACAACATGAATGTATAGTTAAAGTGACTATGCATATATTATAAACAGAGAGTAGCAGCAGCGTAAAAGACGGGGATTGGGGGGCCGGACATTGCAAATAGCCGGGGAAGCCATTTGATTACTTGTTCAGGAGTCTTATGGCTTGGGGGTAAAAGCTGTTCAGAAGCCTTTTTGGTCCTAGACTTGGCACTCCGGTACCGCTTGCCGTGCGGTCGTAGAGTGATCATTCTATGACTGGGGTGGCTGGGGTCTTTGACAATTTTTAGGGTCTTCCTCTGACACCGCCTGGTGTAGAGGTCCTGGATGGCAGGCAGCTTAGCCCCAGTGATGTACTGGGCCTTACGCATTACCCTCTGTAGTGCCTTGCGGTCAGAGGCAGAGCAGTTGCCATAACAGGCAGTGATGCAACCAGTCAGGATGCTCTCGATGTTGCAGTACACATGCCAAATCTTTTTAGTTTCCTGAGGGGGAATAGGCTTTGTTGTGCCCTCTTCACGACTGTCTTGGTGTATTTGGACCATTCTAGTTTGTTGGTGATGTGGACACCAAGGAACTTGAAGCTCTCAACCTGCTCCACTACAGCCCCGTCGATGAGAATGTGCATGGTCCTCCTTTTCCTGTAGTCCACAATCATATCCTTTGTCTTGATTATGTTAAAGGAATAGGTTGTTATTCTGGCACCACCCGGCCAGGTCTCTGACCTCCTCCCTATAGGCTGTCTCATCGCTGTCGGTGATCGGGCCTACCACTGTTGTGTCGTCTGCAAACCTAATGATGGTGTTGGAGTCATGCCAGGCCACGCAGTCCTGGGTGAACAAGGATTACAGGAGGGGACTGAGCTCGCACCCTTGAGGGGCTCCAGTGTTGAGGATCAGCATGGCGGATGTGTTGCTACCTACCCTCACCACCTGGGGGTGGCCCATCAGGAAGTAAAGGATCCAGTTGCAGAGGGAGGTGTTTAGTCCCAGGATCCTTAGCTTAGTGATGAGCTTTGAGGGCACTATGGTGTTGAACACTAAGCTGTAGCCAATGAATAGCATTCTCACGTAGGTGTTCCTTTTGTCCAGATAGGAAAGGGCAGTGTGAAGTGCAATAGAGATTGCATCATCTGTGGATCTGTTTGGGCGGTATGCAAATTGGAGTGGGTTTAGAGTTTCTGGGATAATGGTGTTGATGTGAGCCATTACCAGCCTTTCAAAGCACTTCATGGCTACGGACGTGAGTGCTACGGGTCTGTAGTCATTTAGGCAGGTTGCCTTAGTGTTCTTGGGCACAGGGACTATGGTGGTCTGATTGAAACATGTTGGTATTACAGACTCAATCAGGGACATGTTGAAATGTCAGTGAAGACACCTGGCAGTTGGTCAGCACATGCCCCTAGCACACGTCCTGGTAATCCGTCTGGCCCTATGGCCTTGTGAATGTTGACCTGTTTAAAGGTCTTACTCACATCGGCTACGGAGAACGTGATCACACAGTCATCCGGAACAGCTGATGCTCTCATGGATGCCTCAGTTTTGCTTGACTCGAAGCGAGCATAGAGTGATTTAGCTCGTCTGGTAGGCTCGTGTCACTAGGCAGCTCGCGACTGTGCTTCCCTTTGTCGTCTGTAATAGTTTGCAAGCCCTGTCACATCCGACAAGCGTCGGAGCCGGTGTAGTATGATTCTATCTTAGCCCTGTATTGGCGCTCTGCCTGTTTGATGGTTTGTCGGAGGGCATAGCAGGATTTCTTATAATCTTCCGGGTTAGAGTCCCGCACCTTGAAAGCAGCAGCTCTACCCGTTAGCTCAGTGCGAATGTTGCCTGTAATCCATGGCTTCTGGTTGGGGTATGTACGTACACTCACTGTGGGGATGACGTCCTCAATGCACTTATTGATGAAGCCAGTGACTGATGTGGTGTACTCCTCAATAACTTCAGAAGAATACCAGAACATGTTCCAGTCTGTGCTAGAAAAACAGTCCTGTAGTTTAGCATATGCTTCATCTGACCACTTTTTTATAGACCGAGTCACTGGTGCTTCCTGCTTCAATTGTTGCTTGTAAGAACGAATCAGGAGGATAGAATTATGGTCAGATTTATCAAATGGAGGCCGAGGGAGAGCTTTGTATGCGTCTCTGTGGAGTACAGGTGATTTAGATTGTTTTCCCCTCTGGTTGCGCATTTAACATGTTGATAGAAATTAGGTAAAACTGATTTAAGTTTTTTTTAAATTGCATTAAAATCCCCGGCCCCTAGGAGCGCCACCTCTGCGTGAGCGGTTTCCTGTTTTCTTATTTCCTTATTCAGCTGACTGAGTGCCGTCTTAGTGCCAGCATCCATCTGTGGTGGTAAATAAATAGCCACGAAACGTATGGATGAAAACTCTCTTGGCAAATTGTGTGGTCTACAGATTATCATTAGATACTCTACTTCAGATGAGCAAAATCTAGAGACTTCCTTAGATTTCATGCACCAGCTGTTGTTTACAAATATGCACAGACCGCCCCCACTCATCTTACCAGAGTGTGCTGTTCTATCTTGCCGGTGCAGCATATATCCCGCTAGCTGAATATCCATGTCGTCATTCAGCCACGATTCTGTGAAACATAAGATGTTACTGTTTCTGATGTCCCGTTGGTAGGATATTTGTGATCGTACCTCGTCTAATTTATTGTTCAATGATTGCACGTTGGCAAATAATATTGACGGTAACAGCAGCTTTCCCACTCATCGTCTGCGGATCCTTACGAGGCACCCCGCTCTGTGTCCTCTGTACCTGCGTCTCTTTCTCTTGCCAATGACGGGGATGTTGACCTTGTCGGGTGTTCGAAGTACATCCTGTGCATCCTGCTTGTTGAAGAAAAAATCTTTGTCTAATCCGAGGTGAGTGATCGCTGTCCTGATGTCCAGAAGCTCTTTTTTGCCGTAAGATACGGTGGCAGAAACAGAATGTACAAAATAAGTTACAAATAACACGGAAAAAAAACACATAATAGCACAATTGGTTAGGCGCCCGTAAAACTGCTGCCATTTCTTCTGGCGCCATTTTCCCAAAGGAGGTTAGGGGGGATAGGGGGTTAGATGGGATAAGGGGGTTAGTGGAGATTAGAGGGGATAGGGGGGGTTAGAGGGGATAAGGGGGTTAGAGGGGATAAGGGGGTTAGATGGGATAGGGGAATGGAGATTAGAGGGGATAGGGGAGTTAGAGGGGATAGGGGGTTAGATGGGATAGGGGGTTAGATGGGATAAGGGGGTTAGAGGGGATAGGGGAATGGAGGTTAGAGGGGATAGGGGGTTAGATGGGATAGGGGGTTCGAGGGGATAGTGGATTTGAGGGGGTAGGGGGTTAGAGGGGATAGTGGATTTGAGGGGGTAGGGGTTAGAGGGGATAGGGGAATGGAGGTTAGAGGGGATAGGGGGGTTAGAGGGGATAAGGGGGTTAGGGGGGTTAGATGGGATAGGGGATTTGAGGGGGTAGGGGGTTAGAGGGGATAGGGGGATGGGGGTGGTAGGGGCTACCGGGTGGGGCGAGGAGTTAGAGGGGATAGGGTGTTGTTTGTGGACAGAGAGTCTGCTCACTTCACTTCATCTGACTCAGAGAGTTGACCTCCTTATTAACCTCCACTTTCATCCATCTCTTCTTATCTTGTTACCAACGTCACCGTCTCCCACCAGCGTCTAATTAAAAGATAACCACGGAGACCCTTTCCTTCCTCGTATTCAGTAGAATCTGTGTATGTATTACTAATGAATCAGGCCCAATAAGGAATCTCAATTGCAAGATTACACCAAATGTTACTTGTTGCTAGTCTTGTGCAGTGGCAAGGATGGAGAGGGCTGCTGCTGAAGATGAATATACACAAAGAAGGTCATTTGAAAGATGCCTATTAAATGTTCCTGCACCACCAGCTGTATGTGGACACAAATGGTGAAAGCTTCACCATACCATCTAACCTCAAGGTTATGAGTTTCATGGAATTGAAGAAGAACAGGTGAACAAATAGAAGAAAATGAACATTAAGTGAGCTGCTCATGATGAATGTATTACATCACACACTATGCTGGATATGCTCATTAGCTTTCTGTTTGCAATTATTCATGATTAGATGTACATGGCAACACCTCAACATGCGTTCAAATGGTTGTTGCAGTGTGCCAATCAATTGTTTAATTGCCTCAATTATTTGTTAATTTCTTGCTTTTTCAGTGGCGTCTCAAAGTACTATAAGTACTATGGCATCGCTCTCTCTCGTTGTCATCTGTGAGACATTAGTTTGGCAAAAATGTACACAAATCAGCACTTATTTTTTTACAGAAAACTGAGTCAGTCCTGTGACATTGTTTTGAATAGATACAAAATGCTATGAAGGGGGATTGTGTTTTTTTTACCAAAATGTGTGAGTGAGTATTGAGAGCCTGTCATGTGTATTGAGTGAAATGGCAGTAACTGCCACAACATTTGTACTGGAAAACATAATCAGATTTTTATTTTAATGGATAGCAGGTTTCAAACTGCAATTCATCCAAGTTAAATGTGAGATATTGTAGCATCCTTGGTGTAACACCAGAAACCTCCCCAAGAAGTTACGACCTCTTGTAACAGCATAGATGTTGAACTGGCTGACTGACATACCAGGTTGCAGTTTTGAAAATCCTGATCACATATAGAATTCGCTATTCGTTACACTATTTTCCCATGAGTCCAGATGAGTCCAGAAGTTGACCCCAGGGCTACCCTTTAAGCCCATGCACTCTCCATGGGGTCGGAAGAAAGCGGATGTTTCTGTTTTTCAAGGATACAGTATTTTCAACCTACTTTCCGTTTCCCCTGAAAACAGATGTGGGGACTCTGCTGAGGCGTCTTTTTACGCCTGCTTTGTTAGATTAAGGTCTATGAGACAGATAGTCCCCTGGGGCTCTGCTTTTCTCCTACCCTGTCTGTCTTCTGTCTCAGTGCTTTCCCCTGTCCTGTCCTCTGGCATTAGGACCGGAGGACTGTCTCATCACACATACCTTCAGCTGAAGGCTTTTAATGTAAGGTCTACATCAACACCCTGACAGTAACGGTGTCAGTGGGACAGGTCGAGGCCCTTAGTCCCCATCAGGGGACCTCTGCTCATCTGCCACCTGGAATTTGCAGACCTGCCTTTTTAAATGAGAGTTGTTCCAGACCTGAATAGGACAGGATTGGATAGACAAGCGTGCAGACAAGAGAGCCACAGACAGTAGCACCAATGGGTGTTCCAGTTGTTCTTCCCTTCAAAAATAGATTGTGTGTCTGGATCCTGCATAACGTTCTGCTCCGTGGCCATGAGTCATCATGTCATGTTTACTGATGACACAAATCAGGGCATTACCTTCACCATCACTCACCGCCATCAAACATCCATCGGCCACTCATAGCCTGCTCAGTTCTGTTCCTCCAGTCCTCGAAAGGCCCTCAAAGGTCAACGTGTCAGAGATGACTGCCCTCTCTCCCCTCTCCCCTATCTATGCACCGCTATGAATGAGTGCCTCTGCTTCGGCCCTATTCGCCTGCCTGCATGGCTGGGCCCTGATCGCAGGCGTAAGGGGGTTAAGGTAATGCTAGCTGACATCCTGAGAAAACTGAGATTGCTTCGAGGGCTTTGTGGGTATGCGGGGGCAGCAAAGAGGATGGGTGGGGTTTGGTTGGGGGCTGGGGGGGTGAGGGCAATGTCTCACAAGCACATTTAACAGCCTTTTAAAAGCTCTGAGAGGGACCAACCTGACGGCAACTGCTCACGGGCGGAATCGTTGTCAGGGCAACAATTTCTCTGAGTTCTGATTTCCTAGAATGCCATGGATGGAGTTCATCATCATTGGGCCTGTGCTGTGATGCGATAGCCTGACACGATGCTCTAGACACGCTGCGACCCCGGATCTGGCCTCGCTATAGTCTCTGTGTAATTACAACCGCTTGTACTGAATCATAATTCAGCTACCATGCAGCAACCTCTGTATTAACATCCCGTACTCCTGGAACGCTCTCTCCACTTCCCACAGCATTCCATGTCAATTCTATCTCCCATCGCTTAATGCTATGTAGAGGCTAAGCCTGACTGTCCACTGAGAGATGTCCTGGCTACAGTACAGTCCAATGCTTTGTTATACAGACAGTTCTCACAGTAAGTCAAAGGGAAGCAAGAAAGAATGTACACTGTGATTGCTCAATTAATTCAATTAGCTAATAGGACCCAATTACAAGCGCAATTGGAAATCTATTTAATAAAAATCCCAGAATCAATTTGAAACCCAGCGATGAAAGAGCTCCTTTCTTATTGGTATTATTTCTCCCGCCACTCTTTTCTGACCTCCCTTTGTGTTCTGTGCTCTCATCTCTCTGCAACAGATGGAGAATGGCTTTAGAGTGAGAATGAGAGAAACGCCTGACACTCCATGGGAAGTCTGTAGGGCCGTGGGGGGGTTGGGTTGGGGGGGTAGAGACGACCAGAGGAGATCACAGCAGTACAACTGAACACATCAGAAAACATTGCTGTAGGCAAGCATAAGTCAACATGCCTAATGTGAGCCATCGGTATGCATGATGTTAAATAGATTGTGAAAATGCTCTTTTTATGACTAAGATGGAGCTTTTCATTAATCCTAGAGCTGAACCTACCTCCGCAAAACAACAAGAGCATCCCTCGGGGGAAGACAGACAGAGAACACCCATGGTGGGGTACAGGGATCCGAGATTTTAAAACATCACACAGGGATCCGAGATTTTAAAACATCACACACTCTCTCGCGAGGTCGCATCCACCCCATTAAGTGTTTGTGTGTGTGTGTGGGTGTGTGTGAGAGAGAGAGAGAGAGAGAGAGAGAGAGAGAGAGAGAGAGAGAGAGAGAGAGAGAGAGAGAGAGAGAGAGAGAGAGAGAGAGAGAGAGAGAGAGAGAGAGAGAGAGAGAGAGAGAGAGAGCATACACATGCGAGTGTGGGTGGCTGTGTTTGAGACAGATATTCACATAACTTCAATCCTGGCCTTGCTTTAATGTGCATGGTCTACTGTTGTACAGACCTTCTCTGAAGACACACATGATCAATTTAAGCGCTTTGAATCAATTTCTGGCGACACCTTATGATGACACCCACATATTAGGCAACAGCTTAAAGGATACAACACATGCTGTTCCTGAATAGTACTGTATTTCATATGAATCCTCCAGAGGAGGTTGGTGGCATCTTAATTGATGAAGACGGGCTAGTGGTAATGGCTGAAAAGGAAAAGATGGAAGGGCATCAAATCCATCAAACACATGGTTTCCATGCGTTTGATGCCATTCCATTCGCTCTAGTTTCAGCCATTATTATGTGCCATCCTCCACTCAGCAGCCTCCACTGTAATCCTCAAATTATTATTTTTTAAACCATTTCTGTGAGCAATGATTTAACAGAGTAATGATTTATGAAAAGAAGGACCTGATAAATAATAAAGTTTTTCTGAATTGCGTACAATTCAAAACAGTGTTCTCAAGACACAGAACTCGGTGGACTTTTGGAAAACACTAAATGCATTTACAAAATGTATTTGCCCTTCTCAAAACATAAATACATTCATCAAAATTATATGATACCTTCAGAGTTGCTAATACATTCCTCAAAAGAAAATTACTGTTTGCAAAAAGATTAACACAAACCTACATTTCTCTTGAATTTAAGCTGACAAAACAGAAAGTTAGTCAGGCTTTTAAAAAATCCCGGTGATCAATAGATTTTCTTTACAGTCACTAAATCATGATGATCATAATCCCCAAATTAAATAAGGAAAAGTGAATACAGTGGAACACATCTGATACCAATGTACAGGCCTCAATCCACACCAAAGCAAAGCTGTATAATGGAAGTTCACAATGTTGGGGATGATGATTTAGGAGTAACCCACAGTTACATAGAAGTAACCACTTCATTCTCTGTCATCTCTGCATTGCTTTTGCTTTATCTTGGCCAGGTCGCAGTTGTAAATGAGAACTTGTTCTCAAATAGCCTACCTGGTTAAATAAAGGTGAAAAAAATGTCTGCAATGTTTTTTTTTAAACATACAAATTAGACATGCCTTGCCTGATCTTTCCCTATATTCTACCTGATGTACTACTGATGAAGCTATTTACAATTTTGTGCAGTAGTATTTACTGATTTCCAGAAATGGTTTCTCTTCTAATGAAAAAAATGTGTTGATATTCTGTGAACAAAACACTTTAGTATTCATTGATGGCAATTGTATTTACACTTTTGCAAACGTGTGTCTCAGATATGCAATCCCGGTCCAAAGGCAAGACAATGATCAGACATTCTGAAGATGTATTAAAACATTTGATAATGGTTGTTCTGTTATATCTAGGTATGTTTAAGCACAGTATAAAAAATAAAATTCTTACGTCTTACGTCTCCAATTGAAAAACTGTAACCATAAAGCTCCAGAACTGACTTCCTCTTTCCTCTAGAAGTCAGATCTTGTGTCTATTGAATAGACAGATGGCAAAGGCTGTGTGGTTCCGTCATACAGTCCTAGTACAGTATAAGCACTGTGTCTTTAGATCACTGTAAAGTAGACCGATGGCTGTGCAATGTTGTGCAACACTGTGACTGAATGAATCACAGCAAAGCAGCACCATGAGCATGACTGTGTATTTGCGCAGTGTGTTTATGTCTGTCTAACTTTGGAGCACACGTCAGTGTAGCTGGAGTACGTACGTGTGTGTGTGTGTGTGTGTGTGTGTGTGTGTGTGTGTGTGTGTGTGTGTGTGTGTGTGTGTGTGTGTGTGTGTGTGTGTGTGTGTGTGTGTGTGTGTGTGTGTGTGTGTGTGTGTGTGTGTGTGTGTGTGTGTGTGTGTGTGTGTGTGTGTGTGTGTGTGTGTGTGTGTGTGTGTGTGTGTACGTGTGTGTGTACGTGTGTGTGTGTGTGTACGTGTGTGTGTGTGTGTGTGTGTGTGTGTGTGTGTGTGCGTGTGTGTGTACGTGTGTGTGTGTGTGTGTGTGTGTGTGTGTGTGTGTGTGTGTGTGTGTGTGTGTGTGTGTGTGTGTGTGTGTGTGTGTGTGTGTGTGTGTGTGTGTGTGTGTGTGTGTGTGTGTGTGTGTGCGTGTGTGTACGTGTGTAAGTGTATGTTGTCCAGTCCAGATCCAATCTGAATATGGCCTCATTCCGAAGCTGTCATCCTGTCATCCACGGTAAAGAGAAGAAGGAATACAATCTAATCAGTCTTGCTGCTCATATAGTTCAATGAATCATCAGAAGGCATCATAAAAAATAATGCCTGTCCTCTTATGTCTCCAACCCCAACATCAACACCATCATATAGCCTGCCGATCCCCAGCCCCAGCCCCGGCTCCAGCTCCAGCCTCAGACCCATATTATCACAGAAGGTAAATCTATTTTAGAGCGGAGGAGACCATTTTGGAAGATTTGGATGGATGAGTGATGTGTGAGCTTCCTTCCCCTCCCCAGGTAATGGTCCATACATAACTAATCATGACGTCTGAGATAATAATTATAGTTACCTGCTAACTTGCACCTTTGTATTGAAGCGAGAGCGACAGAGACACAGAGACAGAGACACGGAGAGGGAGAGAGAGAGAGAGAGAGAGAGAGAGAGAGAGAGAGAGAGAGAGAGAGAGAGAGAGAGAGAGAGACAGAGAGATTTTCACTCTGTCACAATGTGAAGTTATTCTGGGTGACTGACACTGTTGCTAATAGAAAACCTAAACTAACTTTACTCTTAACATGTGATTACTACATCTATTTTTGGACTTTTAATTAATGATATATAACCACTGATTCTTGAAGAATTCTTGAAGAATATAAATATAAATGCCTCATGGGCTGACTTCAACTGTCATACCACATCAGAACCCAAAATATAAGCTTGTTTAACTCCATTGTTAATAAACAGTGTAGTAGTAAACAAACACTAATTAGCTTTAAAATATGGTTAGAACTATCACCTTCGTATCATGGATGTTCAGTCCTGGCATTTGTAGCTCTGGATATTCATTTGAGAGTGGTTACATTTCTCCGGCCCCATCCCTCAGTTGTTTACTCAAAAAGTGGCAGGGTGGTACCTCTTTGTTATCGTTGAACTGCAGATTGCCCCTTTAACACCGGTTAGCATTTCTTTCATCACTCTTTAGAGAGCAGAAATAAAAAATGTATTAGAAAATATCAGGTTGAGTTGTTATTCTTAGTGCCTATGAAAATGACTCCCATGTGGGTTATTTTATTGCATTATTGCATGCAATTAAAATGCTGCAAGGATCGAATGATGACAAGGTTTCAGATGGCTAACAAGCGACGGCACAAGCCTTTTCAACAGAATGACGTTTATGCATGGCAAACGATCCAATCGGAATCCATATCACAGAAGGTGTGTTACAGTGAATAGCCAGAGAGAGGACAGTGTGACTAAAAGGGGATATTCACAACAGGGCTTATATCAAATCAAATCAAATCATACTTTATTTGTCACATGCGCCGAATACAACAACTGTAGCCCTTACCGTGAAATGCTTACTTACAAGCCCTAAAACCAACAATGCAGTTCAAGAAGAGTTAAGAAAATATTTACCAAATAAACTAAAGTAAAAAAAAATTGTTTATTTGGTAAATATTTTCTTAACTCTTCTTGAACTGCACTGTTGAAAATGCTATGATCAGTGCCTCAGCCACGGCTCTCATTTTAGCTCATGTTCTTTGACATGTAAACATAACGATTGTTGCTGCATTAGAGATTGAGATTGATATTGATATTTCCCGGATTGCCTTTGAGATTGATATGACACACGTGTTGCTATCAGGGAAGTCTTATTTTTTTCATCTTGCTGCTCTCTACATTCAACCATTGTCAGTGTTAATGTGTTGTAACCTGATGTTATGGTTGTAGTTAATTCAACAGAAACAACTCCTCTCCATTCATCATTTGGACGTTTGTGCGGGGTTGTCTGGAAATGCGCTCTGAATGTTTATTTGACCGTATTAAAGGTGAATGGGACTTGGGGAAGTGTTGAGAGGCAGAGACAGGGTGATGGCGTAACCTTCTGCGATGTGTATAATCCAGCGAGTTAGGGGATGTTAAGTGCACTCATTTCACAGTCCATTTCACACCAGTCAGCCCTAGGAGAATGCTTTGCGTACAATGACTCAGGATATACTCTTAACATTCTTGAGGACCTTTCTATTCTGCATATATTTAGTTTGAGGTAGAGAGAGAGAGAGAGAGAGAGAGAGAGAGAGAGAGAGAGAGAGAGAGAGAGAGAGAGAGAGAGAGAGAGAGAGAGAGAGAGAGAGAGAGAGAGAGAGAGAGAGAGAGAGAGAGAGAGAGAGAGAGAGAGAGAGAGAGAGAGAGAACTAGAGAGAGAGAGAGAGAGAGAGAGAGAGAGAGAGAGAGAGAGAGAGAGAGAGAGAGAGAGAGAGAGAGAGAGAGAGAGAGAGAGAGAACTAGAGAGAACTAGAGTGTGAGAGAGAGAGAGAGAGAGAGAGAGAGAGAGAGAGAGAGAGAGAGAGAGAGAGAGAGAGAGAACTAGAGAGAACTAGAGAGAGAGAGAGTGTGCGTATACACATGCGAGTGTGGGTGGCTGTGTTTGAGACAGATATTCACATAACTTCAATCATGGCCTTGCTTTAATGTGCATGGTCTACTGTTGTACAGACCTTCTCTGAAGACACACATGATCAATTTAAGCACTTTTGAATCAATTTCTGGCAACACCTTATGATGACACCCACATATTAGGCAACAGCTTAAAGATATGCAATCCAGGTCCAAAGGCAAGACAATGATCAGACATTCTGCAGATGTATTAAAATATTTGATAATGGCTGTTCTGTTATATCTAGGTATGTTTAAGCACAGTATAAAAAATAAATTCTTACGTCTTACGTCTCCAATTGAAAAACAGTAACCATAAAGCTCCAGAACTGACTTCCTCTTTCCTCTATAAAAGTCAGATCTTGACTGTGTCTATTGAATAGACAGATTGGTTACTTTTCTTTATCCACTGTTAGTAGTATGAATTAATGAATCCTCTCAGGAGTCAGGACATTCTGCCTAGTTCATAGTTTACTCTACATCACAGATTGTGTAGACAGAGATCAAGAATGCATTGGGCTTGTTGCATTCCACAAACCTCAGCTGGGTAGCAATATGGAATGGTCAAAGTGTTTTTTAGGAGTCGATGCCTACAGAAAACTCAACTCCTGACACAGAACCCTTGTGAATTAATGCCATGGTCACGGAACTTACAAGGGAGCCATACAGACAAATCTTGCCAGTATGAGTCAGTCTAGTGCAGTGTTGCATCTCTCTCTATCTACCTCCCTCTCTCTCTCTCCACCTCTCTTTCTCCCACCAACCCTCCCTCTCTCTCTCTCCACCTCTCTTTCTCCCACCAACCCTCCCTCTCTCTCTTCCACCCCCCCCCCTTCCTACCTCCCCCCTCTCTCTATTTCTCTTTCGCTCTCTCTCCATTCTACCAACACAGAGCTGCTTGGACGGGGCTTCCAATGAGCAGATGGTATCTGCCGGGAGGAGACTGAAGCTGGAACTCGGGCTCGTGATAGGCTGCACAGCCCAATGGAAGTCCCCTTCCTTCCCAGCCAAACTCTTTACAGACGGAACAACATCGCTCCAGGGGAAGTCATTGGGCTGTTTTTTGGAAATCCATCCTCCAATTTTTCTTTATCTTCTATATAAAACCAAAGCATAAGCAACAATGAACCACTCTCTAGAGTATCTATTGAAAATGCGCTACCGTTGTTTCTACTTGGTATTTGGATACCATACTAAATGTTGATTACTGTGATTTTATTCACTTTAAATAAATGGATGTCCTAGACGACACATGACCACTCCGAACTAGATTGGAATGTCAAACAGCAAAAACACCATCTACTAAGAACCAGCATAATATGTTATGCATGTAGCCATACATTATTAACTTGGTATAGAATAGAGTAATGCTATCTACTCCATAGCTGCTTACATTCTACCCCATGGCATATTAAAGAAACTTAAGAACAGTGGGCTACCCAGAGGGCTCTTGCTGAGTGTGCACTTGTTAAACCAACAGACAGAGAGAGACACAGAGAGAGAGAGAGACAGACAGAGAGAGAGAGACAGAGAGAGACAGAGAGAGACAGAGAGGTACAGAGAGATAGAGAGAAAAGAGAAAGACAGAGAGAGAAAGAGAGAGGGGGAGGGGGGAGAAGCAGAGCTACGCAGGGTAATGTAAATCTAAGGCTGTTTGAGCCCTGCACCTCTTTTTCCATGCAGCGTGTTGCATTGATACAGTAGCCTACTACACACACAACCTGTCTCCCCCTGGGATCTGCTCACATCACATGTGTTCTCTATCTGTCTAGCATCATGTAGCTAGGCTACCAGTGGCTGTGTTCATTAAGAACATGCCAGAAGGAATAACCCAATAACGGAAGACATCAAATCTATCCAGGGGAACCTCAAAGACAGGGCTAAATTCAATCTAAATAAAAAATGTTGTGCTTAGTCAGCCTCTTAAGATAATTAACCCAGTGATATGTAGAGTACTTTTCCCCTTTAGCTGTACGTTCGTCAAAAACAAGAAAAAAATGATCTGCAGAAAAGTGCACATTTGGAAGCAATCATGTCAGCAGGCCGATTTGAAGGCAAGCTGAGACAAAGATAGAGCAGAGCTTATCTTATACCCTAAACAGACAAAGAGAGGCCTGGGGTATAGATATCCTGCAAATGGAAACGGCATTATTAATATCATGATGTCATTACTGTAATCTGACTTTCAAGGCAGTGTTCACTTCCCCGGAGGTCATACTCGTGCGCAACCTCTGCAGACACCAACGTTCTGATATTTACCACATCTTCCATAAGACATGGCCGTTCATTTTCAAGTGGTTGTCTGTCACCATCTTATTTAGAAAGATCATGTTAAAGGGGCTGTGCTGTCAAAAACGTGAGTTCCCTGTGTTATATATATATATATACAATACATTTACATTTACATTTAAGTCATTTAGCAGACGCTCTTATCCAGAGCGACTTACAAATTGGTGCATTCACCTTATGACATCCAGTGGAACGGCCACTTTACAATAGTGCATCTAAATCTTTTAAGGGGGGGGGGAGTGAGTACCAGTTCAAGGTTTGGACACACCCACTCATTCAAGTGTTATTCTTTATTTTTACAATTTTCTAGATAGTAGAATACTACTGAAGACATCAAAACTACAAAATAACACATATAGAATCATGTAGTAACCAAAAAAGTGTTAAACAAATCAAAATATATGTTGTATTTGAGATTCTTCAAAGTAGCCACCTTTTTGCCTTGATGACAACTTTGCACACTCTTGGCATTCTCTCAACCAGCTTCATGAGGAATGCTTTTCCAGCAGTCTTGAAGGAGTTCCCACATATGCTGAGCACTGGTTGCTTTTCCTTCACTCTGCATTCCAATTCATCCCAAACCAGGCTGTCAAGAGCCTTTTACTGAGGAGGGGCTTCCGTCTGGCCACTTTGCCATAAAGGCCTGATTGGTGTAGTGCTGCAGAGATGGTTGTCCTTCTGGAAGGCTCTCCCATCTCCACAGAGGAACTCTAGAGCTCTGTCAGAGTGACCATCGGGTTCTTGGTCACCTCCCTGATCATGGCCCTTCTCCCCCGATTGCTCAGTTTGGCTGGGCGGCCAGCTCTAGGAAGATTCTTGGTGGTTCTAAACTTCTTCCATTTAAGAATGATGGAGGCCACTCTATTCTTGGGGACCTTAAATGCTGCAAAAATGTTTTGGTTGCATTCCCCAGATCTGTGCCTCGACACAATTCCTTTAACCTCATGGCTTGGTTTTTGCTCTGGCATGCACTGTCAACTGTGGGACCTTATATAGACAGGTGTGTGCCGTTCTAAATCATGTCTAATCAATTGAATTTACCACAGGTGGACTACAAACAAGTTGTAGAAACATCTCAAGGATGATCAATGGAAACAGGTATGCACCTGAGCTCAATTTCGTGTCTCATAGCAAAGGGTCGGAATACTTATGTAAATAAGGTATTTCTGTGTTTTATTTTTTATACATTTGCAAACATTTCAAAAAAATATATATTTTGGGGGGGTATTGTGTGTAGATTGCTGAGGAAATGTTTTTATTTAATACATTTCAGAATAAGGCTGTAACGTAACAAAATGTGGAAGAAGTCAAGGGGTCTGAAAACTTTCCGAATGAACTGTATATTTCCACACTATGAAGTTGGAATAATACTGTGAAATTGTGAAAATTATGATCATGTATTTTTAGTGTAAGAGCTGTTTGAAAATACCACCTGAAATGTCAGCATGTTTTGCATGGGAGCGGTTTCAGACCACCTAGCTACATCATTTTTTGATATTGAGATAAAAACGGCTGCATTGGACCTTTAAGAATACTTGGTCACAAAAGGCTGACTTCCACTGAACATTGGAATTATCATAGGGTGATGTTGGTAAGAGAATTAATGTGCAAACCCAATGTGTTAACATTTCCAATGAGAAATGTCAAAACTTCTAAAAGCTGTTGCATGGTGCTTCAGTCCTTCAGACTATCCGTGGTGTTTATTTTATGACTCTACCTATATCCACCACAATTCTTCTCAGTTGACAGTTGTGTCCGTTAATAGTTTTCCATTCCATTGGACACCACGTGTGTGTCTCCAGATCGTTTTCTCGGATTGCCAAGAGGTTGCTGCACAGCACAGCTGTAGAACATCTAGAGTGGAAAAGAATTCTAACACACCGTTTGCTTTCCCCGCGGGAGTTTTCTCCGGCGTATCGAAGTTATTGCAAGGATGCATATGGGGGGGCCTTTAGAAGGCACCTCGCATTCTGTGATATTTCTAACCCGTCTGAATAGCAGAGAGTCAGTTGCTCATGCACTTCCATAGTGGCTCAAAATAATTGTCGATATCACTAGTTAGATATGTTCGATCAATTATAACATTGTTTGCCCCACAAAGCATACATGAAGTAACATAACTTCGTTTGTTCGTTTCCTTACAAAAACATATCTCTTTGCTTTGCAGTCCGCATCATTTCCATGTGGACTACGGGTGCGGACACAGACCTGCACACACACGCTGCACCTTCATGTATAAAACAATCAATCAATGCGTGCCTCAATATTCGTGGTGTTGCACTTCTCAGGATACACAAACACCACATAATGAGATCTCGAGGTTTCTCTGCAAGTATGTGCCTATATTTTGCAATTGTGTCATTATAGTAACCTTAAAATCATTAGGCTACACAAACTCCTAGGCTACAACACTTCCGTTTGTCTAAATAATTGCTTTCAGTTAATCTAATACAACCACATATAGATATTGAGCGTACTGAAATGTGAATAGTTGAATGCCTTTGTCTATCTTCTATTTTATATTTGAATTTCAAAGTTGACCCATTTTACGGCTACTTACCCCTTTACCGGGTCTGCTCTGGCAGAATCTTCACGGTGTGAACTGACCCATATCCAATGCACAAACGTGTCAATGTAAGAATCAAGAAAAATGTCGTTCCTGTTGGTAATATTGTGTAGATTATGTCCTCGACCTTACTTCCAAAAAGCTCCATCCGTCGTTTGAAATATCCCAAAGAAATCCATGCGTTTGAGTAGGCTGTCTCGATCCCAAAGCCGCTGGAGCGCTTTCCACTGGAAAGTGGTGGTGAAAGTCTTGACTCGCCTAACTTTCGTTGCCTGCTGCTGATTACAGATAAATCGAATTGACCGGTGACGTAAAGTAGCCTTTATACTACAGTCACATCTTGTGTTTAAACAACATATATTGACATTTCCTGATAATGAAGATGACTGAAAAGCAAACCTCGCATGCCCGCGGAATGGAGACAGCACTGTCCAATCGATGGAGTGCACTCAGCGCCCACTGAATTCATTTGATCATAATGCAACGCAGCAAAATGCACAATTAATTTTGGTAAAGGGATTGGTATCAATGCCTCTGCTGAGAACCGGATAGAAAGCGCAAATATTTCACAATTACCAGAAGGCAGTTACACCACATGCCAAGAAAGAGTGCGCCATGCACTTATTAAATCGTGCTGGTATTCTTTTTGATTTAGGCTATGTCGATTCGACCACCTGCTACATTAAGCTTCATGTAATTTCAGACTTGAAGTTCACTGAGTTTACTTGTTTTGGAGTTATACCCTAATCCTGCAAACATTGAATATGTATAAGAATATGTTATGATTAGTCTGCTCAAAAGCGTGTAGCAGACATAGCGCATCTTCACGCTCAATAAGATTTACAATAAGCACGTGAGACACAATTGGTTCGCCTGCCTTAATACAGATGTTAGATTATCATTTTTGAAAACCGAAATAGATAATTAGGCCTAATCGTTATGTTTTTGACATGCAAATACTATGTACATCCAGTAGTCGATATATTAAAACTACATCTATCTAACCACAACGCTTTTGGTCGTTTTTCTAGGGCGGGAACAAAAGGCGGTATTTCTATGTTTTCAAATGTGACGCCGCTCTGCTGACTCAAACAGGCGAGCTTTCTCTAACAGACGCTGCATTGCCAATGCGATGCTTGCTGTATTGTGTGCTGCATTTTCCTATTGCTGAACATGCTGTTCTTTCAACGTGATGAAATGACCAAGCCAAATTCTGGGTTGCAAAAAGTTATGGTTCATGATGCATTAAGCCTCCTTTAGGATAAACCGTTTTTAGTCTGTCCATAATTAACTGCACAGGTAGGGGAGAGTGGGGTAAATTGAGCCGAAGCGGTAAGCTACAGAAATGTGTAGGCGGCTCAACTTACCCCATATGGACAAGCTATGTTTTCAAATGAATTCTGATTATTTCCAGGGATACACAACATCCTGAAATATATGTAGATACCATATTTCCCTTGATGGAGTGATGCTGAATGTGAACAAAATGGCTCAACTTAACAGTTAAATAAAGGTTAAATCAAAATAAATAAATAAATAACCCATTGGCCCATACAGTACATATTATTTCCCTGTACTACTTAATTGAATCTTTTTATCTGATTGTTTGTGGAGTTGTTTGGTGTGCTCACCTCAGGGGCAGGTTGATGTGTCACGTTCCTGACCTGTTTTCCTTGTTTTTGTAGGTGTTTAGTTGGTCAGGGCGTGAGTTGGGGTGGGCATTCTATGTTATGTGTTTCTATGTTGGGTTAAATGTGTTGCCTGATATGGTTCTCAATTAGAGGCAGGTGTTTGACGTTTCCTCTGATTGAGAACCATATTAAGGTAGGCTGTTCCCACTGTTTGTTTGTGGGTGATTGTATCTCGTGTCAGTGTTCGTGCCACACGGGACTGTTTTCGGTTTTGTCACGTTTGTTGTTTTTTTGTATTTGTAAGTGTTCAGTTTCGTTTTGATTAAATCAATATGAGCACTAACAACTCTGCGTTTTGGTCCAACCCTTACTCCTTCTCCTCATCCGAGGAGGAGGAATTAGACAGCCGTTACATGATGTTTATTGTCATGATGGGAACCCGTGTGGCGCAGTGGTCTAAGGCACTGCATCTCAGTGCTAGCAGCGTCATGACAGACCCTGGTTTGATCCAGGGCTGTATCACAACCGGCTGTGATCGGGAGTCCCAAAGGGCAGCGCACAATTGGCCCAGCGTTGTCCGGGTTCGGGGAGGGTTTGCCCGGGATAGGCCGTCATTATAAAATAAGAATTTGTTCTTAACTGACTTGCCTAGTTAAATAAAAATGAATCTTGCCCTGGAGGCAGAACTTGAGTGATTTCCGCTAGATGGGCCAGTTTTATATTGTAAAAATGTATGAAAACTAAAATGTGCTTTTTGGTCTTAATTTACAGTTAGGGTTAAGCATTAGGGTTAGCAGTATGGTTAAGGTTAGCAGTATGGTTAAGGTTAGGTTTAATATCAGATTTTATGACTTTGTGGCTGTGCCACCTAGTGACCACTCTGCAGAGCTCCCTCCAGGACAAGATTCATGACAAGAAATGCCAACCTGCACCTCGGGCTTGTAAGAAGGCTTATATTATAAAATCTGCCTGGTTTTATAATCCACCACAGAGCTGGCTGAAGGGCAGTGCACACCTGCCAAGAATGACCTCTCTCCTCCAGGGACCATAAAGTTACTTTACAATGAAAAGTAACGCGTTATATTACTTTGCAATATTTTCATGAACTACATCTCTAAATCTCACTATTTGTTTGACTGTTGGAGGGAGCAAGGCAAATCTAATAGCTTAATTGCAGTGCCACATTTTTAAACTCTTTCTTTGTCACACTTTTACACAAAAATCCAGTGACAGGAATGTTCAATCTCGCTATTCCTGAGGTCCCTGCAGACTTTTAGTTCAAATGAGGAGATACCCTCAAGATACCTGAAGCAAGCTGTTTCTCAAATTGAGCCTGCCTGTGAGCACAGCTGCTGTGTGATGTTCCCTTGATGCCCTCTGTTCAGGGAGCTACAGTAAGCTCCTGTTTCAGGGGGCAGGCAGACTTTGCAGGTCACACCTGTGGAGTGCTGAGCAGATTCCACCTCAACCATCCAAACTCCATCTGAACCGTGAAAGAGTAGGCGGGACGATGCTCTATATCAGGAAGCATCTTTCTGGGCTTAAAAAAAGCATCTGAGCCAATCAATGTTGCTGCATAACTCTGTTGGAGCAAATTCAACCCTAACTAAGCATGCAGTACACCTCAGCCAGTGACAGGCAACTCTGGTCCTAGGGGGCCTGAGTACCTGCTGGTTTTCTCTTTCACAAACTAAGCAGACCCTTGTGTACTACATCAGAATGTTGTGCGTTTGAAGGGGACAAGAGTACAAACCGCACAACTCACATTATCTTTAGAAACATTTTACTAATCACCACACATACACTGTCCCTATCTCATCCCCTGAAACTAATTCTCGGTTTATGTCTAATGTCCTTGGATGAGAGTGAGTAAGATTGTTTTGAGAGTGCATTTAAAACTACAAATCTCACCCGTTACTGTTTTGCTTAAAGTCAACGCTTTAAGTGAAAGAGCTTAAGGTAGTTAAAGGTTGCTGGGGGAGCTGGAGCCTTCTTACTCTTGTTTAATGTGTCTGCTTTGAGGAGATCATGTTGAGACAGAGCTTCAGAGCAGTCCTCCCAGTTCCTCTGTGGTGTGCCGACTCGGGAGATTACACGTTTCAATTAGCCGAGGGGCTGAAGAAATTTAAGCCATGCTAATTCCAGTCCCCAGTGAGAAATCCCAGTGAAAAGGCAAACCACTGAGGCATAATCGCCTGCCCCAGACAGCTCTCATTTCATGGATATATTATAGAATTAATTCAAACCTGTCGCTACCAATGTTGGGATTAGTTACTTGGAAAAGTAATATATTTAACATTTAACAAAAGTTACTTTACAGTATTACTTTGTGTGAAAAGTAACGCGTTATATTACTTCGCATTACTTTCATGAACTAAATCTCTAAATCAAACCATTTGTTTGACTGTTGGAGGGAGCAAGGCGAGCCGCACGCACTCTACCATAGATAGACTACTTACAAACACAGGTTTGATCATTCATTTCTCCTTTCGTCTGTGGACCTGCTTTCCTGTGATAGCGCAGCAGTTATAGACTATCATATGGGGAAACCTGTACAGATTTCCTATCTTTTCATTCAAAACCTTTCTCTAGAACCGCCAGTTCTAGTTATAGACTACACGGACCCATAGAGATGTATAAAGGGCACACTTAGCACTAGATGGGAAAGCCCTCTATGGGTTTTACTATCACAGAAGTGTTCAATGGAAAAGATCAGAGTTTCACTCTCTAAACATTTCTATGGACAGCAGCTGACATGACATTTCTCCAAACAGCCTTTCTCCTCTCGCTAGAGAACTAAATGAGGAAACAAGTCGAGATCGGATCATGAAACACGCGCCCGGTAGAGATATGATTCTGAAAGTATCGCACAACTCGTGCGTAAGTAACTGTAATAATATTACCCAATTTGAAAAAGTAATTGATTACTTTACTCGTTACTCATAAAAGTAATGATTACGTAACACGTTACTTTTGTCACACATTGGTCACTACTTAGTACAGAACTGAACTCTGTTCAGAGCAGTTCAGTATGTTTAATGACAATGTGAATGGCTGAAACCTTGTGGTTTCTCCTTGTGGTGTGACTATAACGCAACTGATTTTAAGCAGCTTGCTTTTCACACACTCACACTCTTTCTCATGTACACACACTGCCCTCAGGATGTTGAACCCAATCAGAAAAATTACACCTTGCAGCGCATTGGACAGAATATACGAGGTCAGGAAACTTGGCTTAAAATGCAGAATTTTTATGGAGGCTGCGCTGGCACGAAAAGTTCAGTTCTCCTATTATTTACAGCTTTTTCTTGTATTAATCACTTGGAGGAGTAACTTTGGAGGCTGTATGAACTGAGGAGACAGAATCTCCCTGTCAAGGTTATGAAGGTGAGGTGATTTCCTTTAACACTTCAATACTCCACAAGAGTTAGTTATCTTCGGACTGAAGAGATGTCTAGTTGCTGTTTGTGCCTCCGAACCTGGCGAAGTCCCACGGCGGCCCAGCATCATTTCATACAGTTGTTGCAGTTGGAACACAGTTTGTGTTTTTATATCAGCATTGTTGTAAGGAGTGATATGCCCTCAATCACCATTCTGATAGTACCTAGTAGTACAGTATACCACATTGAGAAATAGCACTAAACAAGATTAAAGGTTATTCAGCCCTTATTGTTACAGGATTTCCACATCAATCAACACTGCATGTCACACATCCTATGGTTCTCATGGACTGGAATGTCCTTTCCCTTTACATTACTGAGGTAACAGCAGCCTCTGCTGGTCTCTTTCTTCTAAGTAGGAAAAAGTGTAGGATGAAATGTGTTATTTACCTGTCCTCCCTGATCTGAAAGTAGAATGCTGCTCAGAGGGTATTGTTTCATGTGAATAGAGTAGCTTTTCCATGTCTATCATTAGTGACAGGCTATAGAAAGTGCATGCAGAAAATGACTGTATTGTGGTCTACAGCAGGTAACGATTTGAGGCAATTACTCTATTACTTTAAAGTATCTTCATTTAGCAAAGGACACTGACACAGAGAGAGGGCTTTGTACATCAAAGCACGGCAGATTACAGTCGAGTCAATTGGTCGCCTTAATTAATATGCAAAGCCAAACACAGTGCAAAGAAGCCTGAAGTGTTACAGCAGTCTTTCATTTGTTTCGTTATTAAATAGGGAGAGAGAAGCACATTTTATTAGGTAGAGTTACCAACGGCTTCGGAATGTCTGATTAAACAAGTGTTCTGCCCAATAGCCACAGGGTTAGGTTAGGTACACCATGATTCTGTGTGGAGGGATAACCAAATCATCTCATGTTTAATTGATTCATTTTACACCCTGCTGATTTTGTTCATCTTGACCTTTTTAGTTAAAATATAGTCACTAGTTTATATCATTTAATATTTTCTATACAGAATTTGTCACAACATTGGAATGACTGTAATACTAAGAGCTCTATTCAGTCTGTAAATTTGACGGGTTACAGATTCCGCGATAGAAATGTTAAGGTACTTGCCGATTGAGCCGACATATGCAGCGTGAACGTTGCCTTTAAATTTCAATCATGCTGTAAAGCTGAACTTCCCAGAAGATTATTGCCTGGCTACCCAAACTCCTTGCTCCGGCCAAATGCTACTCCACGCCCACGTTAGTTTCTTCTCCACAATGAGTCTGGATCCGAGTACGTCCCAGACGATTTCTAGAATGGAAATCCATTCTAGACCATCTGATTGGTCACAGAAACCGATGGGTTGGGCCAGAGCCAGAACACACGTGGGTATAGCAGCATTTTGAAAATGTGTCATTGGCTTTGATACTCTGATTGGTTAGAGATTATCCAATCGCTGATGACTTTGTTTTGTACAACACCCCTCATTTTAACGTGACCACAAACAACTTCAATGATGGCAGTCTCAGATTGAAGTATGTAGCGAACAATTGAGCAGCAGAAGAATTCAGTTTGAATCGTCAGTCAAGATTGAATAGAGCCCTAAATCGATTTTTATGGCATTGGTAATGTGTGAGTTGAGCACCCTCTGCTGGAGGGAATCAGACCTACAGTGGTGTCCATGATGAGTGGCTCTCCAGAGTCACCTAAAGAATGAGAGCGGGTTGCCTTAGCAACTGCAGACGGGTTAGAGCAGTGGCTATTCAGTTTCATATTATCCATAAAGATCTGCTTAATCATTTAAAACCAACACACAAAACCATTGGTGGCCATCACAGAAAAATGATATATTTATTTTAAAATATTGCTGTGCTGTCGAGTTCAATGATGGTACCGTCTTCTATTGTTGTTTAAATCAGCTGACCCATATCATTTCCAGTGTACAATGGTTTTGATATACATATCTTTATGATGTATACAGTGGGGAGAACAAGTATTTGATACACTGCCGATTTTGCAGGTTTTCCTACTTACAAAGCATGTAGAGGTCTGTAATTTTTATCATAGGTACACTTCAACTGTGAGAGACGGAATCTAAAACAAAAATCCTGAAAATCACATTGTATGATTTTTAAGTAATTAATTTGCATTTTATTGCATGACATAAGTATTTGATCACCTACCAACCAGTAAGAATTCCGGCTCTCACAGACCTGTTAGTTTTTCTTTAAGAAGCCCTCCTGTTCTCCACTCATTACCTGTATTAACTGCACTTGTTTGAACTCGTTACCTGTATAAAAGACACCTGTCCACACATTCAATCAAACAGACTCCAACCTCTCCACAATAGCCAAGACCAGAGAGCTGTGTAAGGACATCAGGGATACAATTGTAGACCTGCACAAGGCTGGGATGGGCTACAGGACAATAGGCAAGCAGCTTGGTGAGAAGGCAACAACTGTTGGCGCAATTATTAGAAAATGGAAGAAGTTCAAGATGACGGTCAATCACCCTCGGTCTGGGGCTCCATGCAAGATCTCACCTCCTGGGGCATCAATGATCATGAGGAAGGTGAGGGATCAGCCCAGAACTACACGGCAGGACCTGGTCAATGACCTGAAGAGAGCTGGGACCACAGTCTCAAAGAAAACCATTAGTAACACACTACGCCGTCATGGATTAACGCAAGGTCCCCCTGCTCAAGCCAGCGCATGTCCAGGCCCGTCTGAAGTTTGCCAATGACCATCTGGATGATCCAGAGGAGGAATGGGAGAAGGTCATGTGATCTGATGAGACAAAAATAGAGCTTTTTGGTCTAAACTCCACTCGCCGTGTTTGGAGGAAAAAGAAGGATGAGTACAACCCCAAGAACACCATCCCAACCGTGAAGCATGGAGGTGGAAACATCATTCTTTGGGGATACTTTTCTGCAAAGGGGACAGGACGACTGCACCGTATTGAGGGGAGGATGGATGGGGCAATGTATCGCGAGATCTTGGCCAACAACCTCCTTCCCTCAGTAAGAGCATTGTAGATGGGTCGTGGCTGGGTCTTCCAGCATGACAACGACCCGAAACACACAGCCAGGGCAACTAAGGAGTGGCTCCGTAAGAAGCATCTCAAGGTCCTGGAGTGGCCTAGCCAGTCTCCAGACCTGAACCCAATAGTAAATCTTTGGAGGGAGCTGAAAGTCCGTATTGCCCAGCGACAGCCCCGAAACCTGAAGGATCTGGAGAAGGTCTGTATGGAGGAGTGGGCCAAAATCCCTGCTGCAGTGTGTGCAAACCTGGTCAAGAACTACAGGAAACGTATGATCTCTGTAATTGCAAACAAAGGTTTCTGTACCAAATATTAAGTTCTGCTTTTCTGATGTATCAAATACTTATGTCATGCAATAAAATGCAAATTAATTACTTAAAAATCATACAATGTGATTTTCAGGATTTTTGTTTTAGATTCCGTCTCTCACAGTTGAAGTGTACCTATGATAAAAATTACAGACCTCTACATGCTTTGTAAGTAGGAAAACCTGCAAAATCGGCAGTGTATCAAATACTTGTTCTCCCCACTGTATGTAACACTTATGGTTTATTTATTTACTAAAAACAAACTTCTTCTCGGTTTGTTGCACATGTCAAAAACAATAGATGATCGAGACAGATTATGAAGTCATAAATCTATGCATGAAACATATTTTTAAATATGAAACAAAGCATACAGCCTATAAAGTCTAGATGCACAAATGCCTCTGAAAATAGTACATAACCAACCGTGTCCTTGGACACTGGTCTGTGTAGGGAAGGGGTTATTCACACTGCATTTTATTGTGAATGATTGATTGCATTTTCTCTACTGCTTTTCAGAGGAGCTTTCACAGGCCTATTTATTAATTGCTATTAGATATTTACCTCTGAGCCTGGCTACACGCAAGACCTGCCATGGACCCCATTGTCAGTTTATGTATAACCGAAGTCATTGTAATGCACCCAACCCCCACCCTCCATCAATAACGCAAAGGTCCAGTTGTTTATGCTTCAACAAACAGTAAAAAATTACATGGCAAGTGGCAACATGACGTGTAACCAACCGAATAGTGAACTTAGGTCCTCTGCACAGCTCAAGACCACATTAGCCCACTGAGCTACCATTGGTCTTTAAGCCTCAGGCAAAGTTACTCTGTGTGAGTTGGGAGAACATCCTCCTCTGCTATACTTCACTGCTTTGTTAATCTTTTTTATGAATCAGTTTGGATTAGAATGCCTGTGCCCTGTGTAAATGCCTATCCCCAAGATAACAGTACAGTACATTGCACTACATATACGCTACACTACATAACATTACCCTACACTACACTACTCTACACTACATAACATTACCCTACACTACACTACATAACATTACCCTACCCTACACTACATAACATTACCCTACCCTACACTACATAACATTACACTACACTACATAACATTACCCTACACTACACTACTCTACACTACATAACATAACATTACCCTACACTACACTACATAACATTACCCTACCCTACACTACATAACATTACCCTACACTACACTACATAACATTACCCTACACTACACAACTCTACACTACATAACATTACCCTACACTACACTACATAGCATTGCCCTACACTACACTACTCTACACTACATAGCATTACCCTACACTACATAACATTACCCTACCCTACACTACATAACATTACCCTACACTACACTACATAACATTACCCTACACTACACTACTCTACACTACATAACATTACCCTACACTACACTACATAGCATTACCCTACACTACACTACATAGCATTACCCTACACTACACTACTCTACACTACAGTACACTAGCACCTGCGATAAAAGCCTCTGAACACCCTGCCTTCCCTTGGCTGAACCATCTGTCTCCCCCTACTGGTGCCAATAACACATGCAGTGTTACACGTAACACACATGCCACTTGGCCCAAGGTGTTGGCATCATAGACAATAATTATATAATGCTGTCTGTTTACTATATAATCTGTGCGCCTGTTTTGATGTTTTCTGCCTTTTACATTTTTTAAATAAATTATTTTATTAAATTAGGTCCATAATAAAAAACAACAACAGTTTTTAATAAAATGTAATTGCCAATCCAGAAAATGTGTTGTGAAAAAAAAAATATATATTATCACAGTACAACCGTCTTTCCTAACACATTTGGTCCATTCATAACAGAGCTGTTTTTGTTTTCCACCTTGAACAGAAAGCTACTGTTACTGCAGAGCAAAAACAAAAAGGGTAACCCAAAAAAGAGGTAACACTAGCCTGGTGTCTGTTCGTTGATGACTGGTTCCTCTTAAGATTGCTTATTGCTTGGGTTTTTAGATAGACACAGCCTGTATTGTTGAGGTCTCCTTGTGAAAAAAAATGCATGTTGTAGATAAAAACAATATACTGTTCACAGCTGGTTCAAATCAAATCAAATGTATTGGTCACATACAAGTGTTTAGCAGATGTTATTGCGGGTGTAGCGAAATGCTTGTGCTTCTAGCTCCGACAGTGCAGTAATATCTAACACGTAATATCCAACAGTTTCACAACATATACTGAAAATACACGTACATCTAAGTAAGGAATGGATTAAGAGTATATATGCATATTGTCACGTTCTGACCTTAGTTTCTTTTTTATGTCTTTGTGTTAGGTTGGTCAGGGCGTGAGTTGGGGTGGGCAGTCTATGTTCTTTTTTCTAGGTTGTTTGTTTTCTATGTGTTTGGCCTGGTGTGGTTCCCAATCAGAGGCAGCTGTTTATCGTTGTCTCTGATTGGGAGCCATATTTAGGTAGCCTGTTTTCCATTGTGTGTTGTGGGTGGTTATTTTCCGTTTCAGTGTTTGCACCATACGGGACTGTTTCGGTTGTTTGTTTGTACTTTTGTTATTTTGTTCAGTGTTCTGTTGATTTATTAAATATCTCATTATGAAAACTTACCACGCTGCACATTGGTCCGATCCTTGCTACTCCTCTTCAGACGAAGAGGAAATCCGTTACAGAACCACCCACCAGAAAAGGACCAAGCAGCGTGGTAACCAGGAGCAGAGGGTTCTGGACTCCTGGACATGGGAGGACATTTTGGACGACAAAGGACCCTGGGCACAGCCGGGGGAGTATCGCTGTCCGAAAGAGGAGCTGGAGGCAGCTAGAGCGGAGCGTCGCCACTACGAGGAATTGGCGCGAGGTAACGTGCACGAGAGGCAGCCCCAGAATTTTTTTTTGGGGGGGGGGCACACGGGTAGATTGGCGGACTCAGGTATGAGACCTGAGCCAACTCCCCGTGCTTCACGTGGCAAGAGAGTGACTGGGCAGGCACCGTGTTATGCGGGGGAGCGCACGATGTCCCCAGTGCGCACGCATAGCCCAGTGCGCTACATCACAGCTCCTCGAATCGGCCGGGCTAGAGTGGGCATCGAGCCAGGAGGGATCAGCGCATCTGGTCTCCAGTGCGTCTCCTTGGCCCGGGGTATACTGCACCAGCCCTACGCACGGTGTCTCCAGTTCGCCAGCACAGCCCAGTGCGGCCTGTTCCAACTCCCCGCACTTGCCGGGCTACAGGGGGGATCCAGCCAGGACGAGTGGTGCTAGCTCTGCGCTGGAGACCGCCAGTGCGCCTCCACGGTCCAGTGCATCCGGTGCCTCGGCCAAGGCCTCCTGCATGTCTCCCCAGCCTGGTGAGTTCTGTGTCTGTGCTAAGCACTAACCCTCCTGCATGTCTCCCCAGCCTGGTGAGTCCTGTGCCTTCTCCCAGAGCCAGGCCTTCTGTGTGTCTCTCCAATCCAGTGATAATTCATGGCAAGAAGCCTCCAGTGATAATCCATGGCAAGAAGCCTCCAGTGATAATCCATGGCACAAAGCCTCCAGTGATAATCCATGGCACGAAGCCTCCTGTGAGGATCCATGGCACGAAGCCTCCGGTGAGGATCCATGGCACGAAGCCTCCGGCGACGCCCTCTAGTCCGGAGCCTCCAGTGACGCCCTCTAGTCCGGAGCCTCCAGCGACGCCCTCTAGTCCGGAGCCTCCAGCGACGCCCTCTAGTCCGGAGCCTCCAGCGTCATCCTCCTGCCCGGAGCCTCCAGCGTCGTCCTCCTGTCCGGAGCAGCCGGAGTCTCCCTCCTGTCCGGAGCAGCCGGAGTCTCCCTCCTGTCCGGAGCAGCCGGAGTCTCCTTCCTGTCCAGAGCAGCCTGAGCCTCCTGTCAGTCAGGAGCTGCCGGAGCCGCCCGTCAGTCAGGAGCTGCCGGAGCCGCCCATCAGTCAGGAGCTGCCGGAGCCGCCCGTCAGTCAGGAGCTGCCGGAGCCGCCCGTCAGTCAGGAGCTGCTGGAGCCGCCCGTCACTCCGGCGCTGCCGGAGTCTCCCATCTATTCGGGGCCCGTCTGGCCCCGAGGCCTTGTGAATGTTGACCTGTTTAAAGGTCTTACGGCTACGGAGAGCATGATCACACAGTCGTCCAGAACTGCTGGTGCTCTCATGCATGTTGCAGTGTTACTTGCCTCGAAGCGAGCATAGAATTAATTTCTCTTGTCTGGTAGGTTTGTGTCACTGGGCAGCTCGCGGCTGTGCTTCCCTTTGTAATCTGTAATTGTTTGCAAGCCCTGCCACGTCCGACGAGTGTCAGAGCCGGTGTAGTATGATTCAATCTTAGTCCTATATTGAGGCTTTGCCTGTTTGATGGTTCATCCGAGGGTATAGCGGGATTTCTTATAAGCTTCCAGGTTAGAGTCCCGCTCCTTGAAAGTGGCAGCTCTACCCTTTAGCTCAGTGCGGATGTTGCCTGTAATCCATGGCTTCTTGTTGGGGTGTGTACGTACAGTCACTGTGGGGACGACGTCATCAATGCACTTATTGATGAAGCCTGTGACGGATGTGGTGTACTCCTCAATATCATCAGAAGAATCCCAGAACTATTCTAGTCTGTGCTAGCAAAACAGTCCTGTAGCAGAGCATCGGCTTCATCTGACCACTTTCTTATTGACTGAGTCACTGGTGCTTCCTGCTTTAGTTTTTGCTTGTAAGCAGGAATCAGGAGAATAGAATTTTGGTCAGATTTGCCAAATGGAGGGTGAGGGGAAGCTTTCAAATCAAATAAAATCAAAATAAAATTGTCACGTGTACCGAATACAACAGGTGTAGACCTTACAGTGAAATGCTTACTTACAGGCTCTAACCAATAGTGCAAACAATAGGTAAGTAAAGAAATAAAAACAACAGTAAAAGACAGTGAAAAACAGTAGCGAGGCTATACACAGTAGCGAGCCTATAAAAGTAGCGAGGCTACATACAGACACTGGTTAGTCAGGCTGATTGAGGTAGTATGTCCATGTAGATATGGTTAAAGTGACTATGCGTATATGATGAACAGAGAGTAGCAGCAGCGTAAAGAGGGGTTGTACGCGTCTCTTTGTGTGGAGTAAAGGTGGTCTAGAGTTTCTTTCCCTCTGGTTGCACATTTAACATGCTGGTAGAGATGAAGTAAAACAGATTGAGTTTCACTGCATTAAAGTCCCCGGCCACTAGGAGCGCCACCTTTGAATGAGTGTTTTCCTGTTTGCTTAAGGCCATATACTATGGCCGTATAGAGCTCATTGAGTGTGGTCTTAGTGCCAGCATCGTTCTGCGGTGGTATATAGACAGCTATAAAAAATATAGATGTTAACACTCTTGGCAAATAGTGTGGTCTACAGCTTATCATGAGATACTCTACCTCAGGCGAGCAAAACCTTGAGACTTCCTTAGATTTCGTGCACCAGCTGTTGTTTACAAATATACATACGCCGTCACCCCTTGTCTTAGCAGAGGCCGCTGTTCTATCCTGTTGAAAAAGCTTAAAACCCGCCAGCTGTATGTTAATCATGTCGTTGTTCAGACACGACTCGGTGAAACATAAGATATTACAGTTTTTTATGTCCTGTTGGTAGGATATACATGCTTGTAGTTTGTCTATTTTATTATCGATTGATTTTACATTGGCTAATAGGACCAATGGTAAAGGTAGATTACCCTCTCGGCGACAGATCCTTACAAGGCACCAGGACTGTCGTCCACGATATCTCCGTCTTTTCCTCCTGCAAATGACGGGGATGAGGGCCCTGTCGGGCATCTGAAATAAATCTTTCCCGTCCAACTCGTTGAAGAAAAATATTCCCTCCAGTACGGGGTGAAAAATCACTGCCCTGATATCAAGAAGCTCTTTTCGGTCATAAGGTTCTCTCTGCAACTGGATCCTGGACTTCCTGACAGGCCGGCCCCTGGTGGTGATGGTAGGCAACAACACATCCGCCACGCTGACCTTCAACACGAGGATCACTCAGTGGTGCGTGCTTAGTCCCCTCCTGTACTACTTAAGTACTTTTTGGAGGTATCTGTACTTTACTTTACTATAAAAAATGTTGGACTACTTTTACTTTTACTTCACTCCATTCCTAAAGAGAATAATGTACTTTTTACTCCATACATTTTCTCTGACATCCAAAAGAACTAGTTACATTTTGAATGCTTAGCAGGACAGGAAGATGGCCCAATTCACACACTTATCAAGAGAACATCCCTGGCGTGTCTCTGATCTGACGGACTCACTAAAACACAAATGCTTTGTTTGTAAATTATGTCTGAGTGTTGGAGTACGTACGGTCCTGCCTATTTGTTAAAAGAAATTGTTAATGAATTACGTCGTCTGGTTTGCTTAATAATTTGAAATGATTTATATTTTTACTTTTAATGTGGTTGTGCAAATATACTTAACTATATTTAAAAACCAAAGACTTTTACTCAAGTAGTATTTTACTGGATGATTTTCACTTTTACTTGAGTGATTTTCTATTAAGGTATCTTTACTTTTACTCAAGTATGACAATTGGGTACTTTTTCCCACCACTGGTATAAGGTAATTGAGGTAGCTATGTACATATAGGTAGTGGTAGAGTGACTAAGCAACAGGATAGATCATAGACAGTAGCAGCAGTGTATGTGGTGACTGTGAAAGTGAGTATGCAACTAAGGTTTTAGAAGTGGGGGGACATAATAATAATTATTATTATTTTTAAAATTCAGTCGGATAAACGCTCCAAACAGCCTACCCGACCACTTGGAGGCGTCCGAGCAGTCGGGTGGGTTCTGCTCGGACGCACATGCAGGAACGCCCTGAATTGCGGCCCGCAATTGCGTCCTCCGCGAAACCAGCGTCATTTGCGTAAATTCTCTACTTAGTTTCGTTTTTTCGTAATTAGATGCGGTATTCCTCAAAATAAGATACGTAATATCCTAAAGCAAATTTCGTTCAAATGTGCCATGTTACGTTGATTACGCAGTTATCTTCATAATGGCGACCGTGCTGGAGAAGCGCCTATGCTTGTGAAAATGAAGCGAAGAAGTTATTTATTTTAATATAACGCCGGGGTTACCCATAGGAGGACGTTGCATCGAAGACAGCGGCTTTCCCAGTGTTTGAATTACAGTTTTGGTCCATTGGTAGCCCGAAATGATGAAGTTAAAGTTAAATCAAACCCGGACATACGATGGGGATGGCTACAAGAAGCGGGCCGCCTGTCTGTGCTTTAGGAGTGAAAGTGAAGAGGAGGTGAGGACGAGGATGCAGGGGTATAGAGTGGGCCGCAGTTCAGGAAAACCAAAATAGCTATACCTAGCTAGTGTTTGTCATTTGCTAATTGGGAAGGTAACTTAGCTAACTGTTAGCTACTGGTTTTGGTGTGTTGGTTTGTTTTGTTGAATCAGCGAACAGGTCGACCACCCAGGGATATCTAGCTAGTTAACGTTGTGATAGCTAGCCAAATGTTGAGCTAACTAACTAGCCAGCTAACTTGGTAGCTGGTAACTACAAAGAGTGTGCTATTTTATTATATCTAGCTAGCTAGTTAACTCGTTGCGGCTAACCAAACAGTACAAATATTACTAGCTAACGTTAGTTGCTTGCCACATTGTTGGTTACCTAGCTAGCTAGGCTAACTAACGCGAAGCCAATTAACGTTAGCTACGAGAGTAACATAATAACCAGTGCGCTAGCCAGCACTGTATCTTCTTGATATCTAGCTAACATATTGTTAATGCTAACTAACTTTAGCTAGTATATTTCTGGTTATAACGATCACTTTAAACACAATGAAAATCAATGTTTAGTAACATTGTCAATGGCTCAAAACTAGTATCGATTCGTCATTAAAATGAATTTAGCTAGCGCCAACTACTAGTTAGTTAGCAACATTTGCTAGATGGATAGCTACCGTTAGCTAAATAGCTAGCTATGGGCCTCCCTTTGCTTGGATGGGACTAGCAACAGGTAACTTGACTGGAACTACCACGACCTAACCGTGCTTGTGATCGAACTAGCTACCTACCCAGTTATTCCTTCAATCTAGCTAACAAATCACTTGAATAAGTCTACTAGCTGTTTTATCTGGAGGTCAGCTAATAACCCATTGCATCACTCATATGACCCATATTATGGGTGCCAACCTGGCTAAAGACAAGTCAGTGTCACCAAACCATCTGTCATCACTGTCTGTGGTAATCCATGATTTATATTGCTCTACACACGCCATTGGTTGTAATGTTTCTTGCTTGTTTATGCGATGGAACTATGCCTAAATTATGCATGCATAATAACTATATGCATTAGGCCAGGGGTGTCAAGCTCATTCCATGGAGGGCCTAGTGTCTGCAGTTTTTTCCCTAATTCAATTAAGACCTAAACAACCAGGTGAGGGGAGTTCCTTACTAATTTGTGCCCTTAATGCATCAATCAAGTACAAGGGAGGAGCAAAAACTTGCATACACTTGACCCTCTGTGGAATTACTTTTGACACGTGCATTAGGCGATCTGTTCTTGCGAATGTCAGGTGTAATTTGAATATGACTGACGTTTTCATCAACACAGTAAAGAAGCGGGCCGTAGAGAAGTTGTCTCAACAACACGCTCTGCTGTGTTTACATTGAAACCTGAAACTCTGGATTTGGTGGTGCTCAATGCTGGTGCTCAATGCTGTATCCTCTTACTGCAGGTGCTGTTGGTGAGTAGTAGTCGGCATCCAGACAAGTGGATCGTCCCTGGTGGAGGGATGGAGCCAGAAGAGGAGCCCAATGTAGCTGCAGCACGAGAAGTCTGTGAAGAGGTTAGCTTCTTTCACTCTCATTTCATTGACTGTAATCATTCAAACTATATTCCCGCCCTGTATCCCCACATTTGAGGGAACCTGTAGGTGTCTTCCATAATTGTTATGGATATTGGAGATGTTGCTCTCTTTAGGTGTGGCTTTTGGGGTAGACATAATCAATGTTTTTTTTTTTCTGCAAACCACACCCCTTGATTACAAATGGCAACAAGTTGTTGAGATTTGCCCATGTGAGTAGGCTTTTTACCTTGATATAGCTTGTTGAAAGATCGCTCTTTAAGTTTTGAGTTGAACACATGTTAATCCATGTTGGTCAAAACACATCCGCTTTGGGCGGTGCAGTTGGTCTTGATCATACTCTGTTTGTGTACTGAAAAAATAAAGGCAACATCCACAGTAGCTAAGCAGACAAGAATGTTGGTGCCAAAGGAAGTTTGGCGACTAGTATTTAGCCCGCTTCGGGCTAAATGTGTCAATGTGTCGTTCATACATGCATAATCACGAAATTCCTAGTTTTGAAAGCACCTGTTCACTGGAAGCAGTTCGGTGCCATTCCCCCCCCATGGACCTACCACCTAGCAATTCAAGTTCTAGCCAATAAGCTTCAGCCCCTTGCCATTTGAGTGACAGCTAGCAAGATGCTCAAACAGCAGAGTGAGAGCAAAATGACATGGTGCACATATCTGCACATATGTGACGTAGTGTGCAACTTTTGGGGACCACTTTTGGCTCCTAGCGCTACTTTCAGAACTACTGGCTAAAAAGTATACAAAAGTACCAAAGAATCTCTTTAAAGAGATACTTCTGGATTTTGGCACTGAGGCCCTTAATCTACCTCCCCAGAGTCAGATGAACTCGTGGATACCTTTTTTTTTTTATGTCTGTCCAGTATTAAGGAAGTTAGGAGGTAGTTTCGTGAGCCAATGCTAACTAGTGTTAGCGCAATGGCTGGAAGTCTATGGGTATGTGCTAACATTTGTGTGTTGACAATGTAGCCTATTTTGTATTTCAACGTTGATGCCTAGTCACTGTAATTGAACCATGACGATTGAATATTTACATTTGAGCCCAGGGACTTTTCTTCACCGGGGGGGATGAAGAGGGTTTCTCTGTTGCCAAGTAGGGCCTAAATAATCAGCAGATTCATTCTATTGGGAGGTATCCCATGTCATGATGTTTTAGAGCTGGCGAATATGAACAAAAATCCATATTGCGATAAAACATTTTTAGATAACGATAAATAAGCGAGAAATTATGCATAATTATTTTGGGGGAGGTGCTAGAGCTGGGCGATATGGACAAAGTCATATTGCTATAAATGTAACTATTTTGCTCAATAACAATAAATACAACGTTTTAATGGACATTTACTTTACATTAGCAGCAGGGCTCTAGACAAAAATAACAGTGCCAAGTAAGATTACTGAGATGGTAGCCTATGATTTAACAAAGTAAGTTATTTCATCTAAAATATACAGGGAATGCATTATTGTTATGTGCAGCCTGGCAAAATAGGATCCAGAATTATCCAATTTTATTTTTGACTCTTCAAATAATTTTCGGACGTCTTTGTGCAGGCTAGCTATATTATTCACCACCTGATGAAGTGGGAAAATTATGATTTTGTTGTTCTATAGCCATGTAGGTTAATTAATTAATCTATCAGTAAATGTAGGCTAATGTCCTGCAAAAACTTTCCAGCGCTAGGCCTAGGCTACTTGATGTAGCATCTCAGAAAGTTGTCCAACAGCCAGACTGAGACGGGGCGTTTGATTTCACCACCTGATAGACAGTTTTTAGTGGGTCATTAGATGGAGAATAAAGAGCAGACTGAGCGCTGTACTCCAATCTAATTTTATTTGTCACATGTGCAGAATACAACGGGTGTGGACCTTGAAATGCAGTGAAATGCTTACTTACAAGCCCTTAACCAACAATGCAGTTCAAGAAATGGAGTTAATAAAATATTTACTAATTAAACTAAAGTTAAAAATAAAATAAAAAAAGTAACACAAGAACGAGGCTATATACAGGGGGTACCGGTACCAAGTCAATGTGTGGTGGTACTGGTTAGTAGGAGTAAAGTGACTAGGCATAGATAATAAACAGCAAGTAGCAGCAGTGTAAAAACCGGGAGGTGGGGGGGGTGCAATGTAAATAGTCCGGGTGGCCATTTGATTAATTGTTCAGCAGTCTTATTGTTCACAGCAGTCATCCCTCGCAGGATGCTGATATCATCTTTTACCCTGGCTGCTCACTGCTCAGTAAGTTAGACATAAGTCCAGCAGCTGAGCTGACATCTCTGGCTTGGCTTGCCCATTGATTTTCCATTGGGCACAGTGTTTTGTGTGTGTAGACATCACATCGGTAGCACAGTCTCTTAAGGTGTTGACTAGGGCTGAGATTTGCCAGGGACCTCAAAATACAATCTCACGATACCTGCAGTGCCTTCAGCAAGTATTCACACCCCTTGACTTTTTCCAAATGTTGTTGTTACACCCTGAATGGATTAAATTGCTTACACATAATACCCTATAATGTTAAAGTGGAATAATGAATTACATTTTTATTTTTGACTGATTTAATTAAATGAAAAGCTGAAATATCTTCAACCCCTTTGTTATGGCAAGCCTAAATAAGTTAAGGAATATAAATGTGCTTACTAAATCACATACTTGCCCTCTGTGTGCGATAATAGTGTTTAATGTGTTTTTTTTTTAATGACTACCTCATCTCTGTACCCAACAAATACAATTATCTGTAAGGACCCTCAGTCGAGCAGTGAATTTTAAACACAGATTCAACCACAAAGACCGGGGAGGTTTTCCAATGCCTCGCTAAGAAAGGCACCTATGGGCCTATGGGTAGATGGGTTAAAACAAAAGCAGACATTTAATATCCCTTTGAGTATGGTGAAGTTATTAATTAATTACACTTTGGATGGTGTATCAATACACCGCCACTACAAAGATGCAGTCGTCCTTCCTAACTCAGTTGCCGTAGAGCAAACTGGGGTACGCCAAATAAAAATGTGATACATGTTTTTTTTTAAACATTGTTATTATAATTCTTTCCTCCACAATTTCAGCTGTATTCATTGACCTGGCCAAGGCTTTCGACTCTGTCAATCACCACATTCTTATTGGCAAACTCAACAGCCTTGGATTCTCAAATTACTGCCTCGCCTGGTTCACCAACCACTTCTCAGACAGAGTTCGGTGTGTCAAATCGGAGTGCCTGTTGTCCGGACCTCTGGCAGTCTCTATGGGGGTACCACAGGGTTCAATCCTCGGGCCAACTCTTTTCTCTGTATACATCAATGATGTCGCTCTTGCTGCTGGTGAGTCTCTGATCCACTTCTACGCAGACGACACCATTCTGTATACTTCTGGCCCTTCTTTGGACACTGTGTTAACCAACCTCGAGACGAGCTTCAATGCCATACAACTCTCCTTCCGTGGCCTCCAACTGCTCTTAAATGCAAGTAAAACTAAATGCATGCTCTTCAACCGATCGCTGCCCACACCTGCCCGCCCATCCAGCATCACTACTCCGGACGGTTCTGACTTAGAATATGTGGACAACTACAAATACCTAGATGTCTGGTTAGACTATAAAATCTCCTTCTAGACTCACATTAAGCATCTCTAATCCAAAATTAAATCTAGAATTGGCTTCCTATTTCGCAACAAAGCATCCTTCACTCATGTTGCCAAACATACCTTCGTAAAACTGACTATCCTACCGATCCTTGACTTCAGCGATGTCATTTACAAAATAGCCTGCATCGAATTTGCTGAGTAGAGTGTTGGAGGCTATCACAGTGCCATCTGTTTTGTCACCAAAGCCCCATATACTACCCACCACTGCGACCTGTATGTTCTCGTTGGCTTGCCCTCGCTTCATATTCAAATCAAAGTTTATTTGTCACGTGCGCCGAATACAACAGGCTCTAACCAATAGTGGAGTGGAGACAAATCCACTCGCTCCAGGTCATTGATAAGTCTCTGCTAGGTAAACCCCTGCCTTATCTCAGCTCACTGGTCACCATAGCAGCACCCACCCGTAGCACGCGCTCCAGCAGGTATATTTCACTGGTCACCCCCAAAGCCAATTCCTCCTTCGGCCGCCTTTCCGTCCAGTTCTCTGCTGCCAATGACTGGAACGAACTGCAAAAATCACTGAAGCTGGAGACTCATATCTCCCTCACTAGCTTTAAGCACCAGCTGTCAGAGCAGTTCACAGATCACTGCACGTGTACATAGCCCATCCAACTACCTCATCCCCATACTGTTATTTTATTTTGCTCCTTTGCACCCCAGTATCTCTACTTGCACACTCATCTTCTGCACATCTTTCACTCGTGTTTAACTGCTATATTGGAATTATTTCGCCACTATGGCCTTACCTCCTTTATCCTACCTCATTTGCACACACTGTATATAGACTTTTTCTATTGAATTATTGACTGTATGTTTATTCCATGTGTAACTCTGTGTTGTTGTTTGTGTCGCACTGCTTTGCTTTATCTTGGCCTGGTTGCAGTTGTAAATGAGAACTTGTTCTCAACTAGCCCAACCGTGAAATAAAAAATGTAATAAAGTTTAAAAAAAATCAAACAGTCCATTTATATTTTCCAATGGAGCTATACATTTGGGTGAGGTTTTTTCTCACCTGAGTAGCCTCGTTTCACTGCCCAAAAATACAATTAAACCATCTGGTGTAGAGCGAAATAACAACACAATGTCAAATACAGGTAGCCTAGTCAAATAATTAACATCCAATCACATTAACCGTTACTCTCTCGCAGGAATTCCACTAACGGTCCGTATGTAGCCAAATGTAGCTGCTGCTCATTCCATTTGCTCAAAAATTTATAAATTTTTTTTTTTTTTTTAAAGTAAGGCCCACGTCCATAGACACATACCAGCTCTACTGGTAGTACTGCTACTACCAGCAGTACTACCAGCTCTACTGGTAGTACTGCTACTACCAGCAGTACTGCACCTGTCGATGACACAAGTTGTTCTGCTTCCACGAGCACATCCAATGCTATCATTAGTAGTTCTACATTTGTCGTTAGCCCAGCTAGCATGGACACTGACAGTTGGGAATTTGATGCAACCGAAGAGCTACTGCCCCCTTACCCGGGAAAGCACTGAACAACAGACGGGAACGTTGGACCATCGAAGAGGCGCAAATATTATGAGAACTACATTGATTTGGGGTTCACTTATATTGGGAGTAGTGCCTTTCCTCAGCCACAGTGTGTTATATGTGCAAAAGTACTATCTCACAACTTGATGAAACCTTGACTCTTGCGCAGACATTTAGAAACAAAATATGCCCATTTGAAAAATAAGCCACGGGAGTTTTTTGAGCGAGAATTAAGACTACTTTCGAGTAGTAAGACATGTATAAAAGCAATAGGTGCCATTTAATAAGAAGGGGCTAGAAGCGTCTTATATGGTGAGCTACCGAGTGGCTAGGCCAGGGAAGTCCCATACTATCGTGGAGGACGTAATTATTCCTGCTGCCGCGGATATGGCTGGGACAAGGCTGGGGGAAATGGCCAAAAAAACAATAGACAATGCCATCATCAAACAGCACTGTTTCACGACGCATCAGTGACATGGCAGGAGATGTTTTGAAACAATTACTGCTTCGCATACAAGCTAGTGAATTCTATGCTGGATGAGTCAACAGGCGTGGTGGGCCTGGCACAGCTCCTGGTATATGTCTGTTACATTTATGGGGGGGTTCAATTAAGAAAGACATCCTCTTCTGCAAACCACTGGAAACTAGGACAACAGGATAGGATATTTATAAAGTACTGGACAGCTTTGTGACATCAAATGGGCTTTGGTGGTCAAGATGTGTTGGTATCTGTACTGATGGTGCAAAAGCCATGACAGGGAGACCTAGTGGAGTGGTAATGTGCGTGCAAGCAGTTGCTCACGACGCCACTTGGGTACACTGCAGCATCCACCGGGAGGCTCTTGCTGCCAAGGGAATGCCTGACAGCTTGAAAGACGTTTTGGACACTACAGTGAAAATGGTTAATTTTGTTAAAGCAAGGCCCCTGAACTTACATGTATTTTCTGCACTATGCAATGATATGGGCAGCGACCATGTAACGCTTTTACAACATACAGAAGTGCGCTGGTTATCAAGGGGCAAAGTATTGACACGTTTTTTTTTTTTTTAATTGAGAGACGAGCTTAAAGTTTTCTTTACTGACCATAATTTTCACTTGTCTGACCGCTTGCATGATGATGAGTTTCTCACACGACTGGCCTATCTGGGTGATGTTTTTTCTCGCCTGAATAATCTGAATCTAGGATTACAGGGACTCTCAGCAACTATATTCAATGTGCGGGACAAAATTAAGGATACGATTTCAGAATTTGGAGCTCTTCTCTGTCTGCATTAACAAGGACTCAAGCTTATGGACAATGTCAAATGTGATATAGCACTTGAGAGTTGGTTGTGTAATTACGCAGGTACTTTCCCGAAGCTGATGACACAACTGGATTCGTTATCCCTGTGATGCCCTGCCTCCAGTCCACTTACCTATATCTGAACAAGAGAGCCTCATTGAAATTGCTACAAGTGGTTCTGTGAAAATTTTACTTAATCAGAAGCCCCTGACAGATTTCTGGATTGGGCTGCGCTCAGAGTATCCTGCCTTGTCAAATCCCGCTGTTAAGACACTGATGCCCTTTGCAACATTTACATTTACATTTAAGTCATTTAGCAGACGCTCTTATCCAGAGCAACTTACAAATTGGTGCATTCACCTTATGATATCCAGTGGAACAACCACTTTACAATAGTGCATAGTACTAGGGCTAGGCGATATGACCATATGTATCGTGTGACGATAGACGTTTTTCTATCGTTTCATATTGTTTGTTTCATTGTGTCGCAAATCACACTCTTTACGGCAATATTTTTTGTCAATTGGACGACGCTTTGCCTTCTTCCACACGTGCCATGTGGAAGGAAATTTGCAACACAAACAAACATGGAGGAGAGTGAACATGGCAGGGAGACACGGAGCTCGTACCTAAAAGGGGATACTTCGGTCGCATGGATGTGGTTTGGGTATGAAAAGTCTGACACAGACCAGAAAACCGTCCTCTGCAAAATATTCCGCAGGCCGGTCCCGACAACAGGCTCAAACACCACTAACCTCTTACCACCTATGCAAGAATCATGCGAAACAGTACGGAGAGAGTCTACGGATGAGACCCAAAAAGTACAGTAGAGTGCTCAAAACAAACCCCCGACTCTGATATTTTGCCCGCGGCACCCCATATGTCAACGAATCGCGAAGATGGAACGAGATAACCGCTGCCGTTACAGATTACATCTGCAAAGAAATGGCCCCGTTTTACACGGTCGAGAAACGGGGGTTACGTGAGTTGGTGCTAACCCTCAACCCAAGATACCAAATGCAAATTGATATGTGACACGTATTAATGCCAAAATAACATGCAAAACTGGCAAGCCCCCAAAAATATAAATATTTATTTTTAGGCCTATATTTATTTTGTTTGCAACATAGTGTTTTCTATTTACCCCTTTTAGATTTTATACATTAATATTTTGTTACATGCTTAATTGAACATTTGCACAAAGGTTCTAAATAAAAGGGGAAATAATAGTGGTCTAAGGCACTGCAGTGCTAGCTGTGCCACCAGAGATTCTGGGTTCGAGCCCAGGCTCTGTCGCAGCCGGCCGCGACCGGGAGAACCATGGGGCGGCGCACAATTGGCCCAGCGTCGGGGACCATGCTAGAATGAAATCCATAGCCCTACTGTCGCCAACAGCACCTTGCTCAGTCAATCCCACAGCCATAGCAACCACTGCCCATAAACACTAATGGAAATCATTTGTATTTTTTATTCACATCAAGATATTGTTTTTGTGCTAGTTTGCTGTGCCTGCACCAGAACTCAAGTATATGTCATAGCTTGTTCTCTATCTTCTTTTTAAATACGGAGCCAATTTGTTTTCAGTACTTTTATTCCCATGGCTGATCAACTCATTTTCTCATGGCTCTCTTGTCCCTCTGCAGCAGACATATGGTGAGCAATATGTTTTGTCATACCGACCTTATGCCATACCGGGATATTCGGTAATACCGACACTGAAGATAAGGGGTGCTGTTTTCAAACCCCACTGATGCTCTGTAATCCGAAGGTTAGCAATGCTAACAAGTACATGTAAAATGCGAACTAAATGCTAACAATTTTATATTAAAAATATTTTCTAGAGTTTCTGACCTAAACTATACAAGTAACTAAAAAATGCTATTAACAGTTTGCTGCACGCACAAAAACAATATTAGCCAGCAAGGCTCTTGATCCAGGATGGGATTCTCTGTTACCAAGTGAATGCTTGATTTTTGAAAGAAGCTAGATAGCAACTAGCTACTGAATGAGCAAACCAAAGGCACAACTGCAGAGCATTTAGCACATTTTAGACAGTTAATTTAATAGTTATAAGATATCTAGCTGGCAAACATTTAGTTGTGAATTCCATACTGTAATTAGATTGCCTGGCGCATGCTGCCCAACAGTGAGTGACTCACAAGGCTCCGGTCTCGGCGTAGTGTGCCTGTAAACAAACACCATGTGACACGTGACTATTAAAAGCTTCATAATAATGTGACCGCTGAAATGAAGAACGCAACGTTCTTCATCCCCTAAGGTATTGCGCAAGTTGACTGCAGGCATTTACTTAAAGTAGCTATGAACATTGAATTGTATTAAACATTTCAAAGAAAGAGTTAACGGTATTGAAAAAAACATCCCGTGGCTTTTTACAAATACCCCCGGTATACGTTATACCGCCCAATCTATAGGCAAGTGCCTTCCAAAAGTATCAAACTGAGTCAATCCATCTCCAGTGCTGCTGCTGGTTTAAACCTCATAGTGCACTCCGTTGTAATCGGTCATAACCCTCACTCTAATTCTGATGGCTATTTGACAAACCACCCAGCTTCTTATGCTGCGTGGTTTGGAGTCCGGCCAGGACTGAAAGTCATAAGAACAGGTCAAGGGTTATGGATCGTAGTAGTGATTGGGAGGGAGGGGGTCGATGCAGTTACATATCGGGATATAATTTGACGATAATGTCAAACAAATTGACTCCGTTTTCTTTCTTTTTTTTAAGATGAAAAACAAAATATATTGGGCTCCCGAGTGGCGCAGCAGTCTAAGGCACTGCATCTCAGTCCTAGAGGCGTCACTACAGACACCCTGGTTCGAATCCAGGCTCTATCACAACCGGCTGTGATTGGGCGGCGCACAATTGGCACAGCGTCATCCGGGTTTCACCGGTGTAGACCGTCATTGTAAATAAGAATTTGTTCTTAACTGACTTGCCTAGTTAAAGGTTACATTTAAAAAAAAATGTCAGTTTGTTTTCCGCACTGATTTCCATGACTGATCAAAACTGTTTTCTCATGGCTCTCTTGTCTCTCTGCAGCAGACATATGGTGAGCAATATGTTTAGAACGTCGAATCACAATATTGAATCATAATACATTTAGAATCGCAATACATATCCTATGATCACCAAAGTATTGTAATAATATCGTATCGGGAGGTCCCTGGCAATTCCCAGCCCTAGATAGTCAAACTACAGTGTCCACATCCACTCGTCCTCAACTGACCTGACCCAGCAGAGTCCAAATAGACTGGAATGCAGCTCTAATGCTCATGTTCTTCACTCACGTTCTCATTATGATGCGGAGGGTGGCCATTTTTGATTAGAGGAGGTGGTTGAGAGTAGAGGTCGACCGATTATGATTTTTCAACGCCGATACCGATTATTGGAGGGCCAAAAAAAAGCCGATGCCGATTTATTTTTTATAATGTATTTGTAATGATGACAATTACAACAATACTGAATGAACACTTATCTTAATTTAATATAATACATCAATAAAATCAATTTAGCCTCAAATAAATAATGAAACATGTTCAATTTGGTTTGAATAATGCAAAAACAAAGTGTTGAAGAAAGTAAAAGTGCAATATGTGCCATGTAAGAAAGCTAATGTTTAAGTTCCTTGCTCAGAACATGAGAACATATGAAAGCTAGTGGTTCCTTTTAACATGAGTCTTCAATATTCCCAGGTAAGAAGTTTTAGGTTGTAGTTATTATAGGAATTATAGGACTATTTCTCTCTCTACGATTTCTATTTCATATACCTTTGACTATTGGATGTTCTTATAGGCACTTTAGTATTGCCAGTGTAACAGTATAGCTTCCATCCCTCTCCTCGCCGCTACCTGTGCTCGAACCAGGAACACATCAACAACAGCCACCCTCGAAGCAGCGTTACCCATGCAGAGCAAGGGGAACAACTACTCCAAGTCTCAGAGCGAGGGACGTTTGAAACACTATTAGAGCGCAACCCGCTAACTAGCTAGCCATTTCACATCGGTTACACCAGCCTAATCTCGGGAGTTGATAGACTTGAATTCAGATCACAGCAGAGCTGCTGGCAAAACGCACTAAAGTGCTGTTCGAATGAATGCTTACGAGCCTGCTGGTGCCCACCATCGCTCAGTCAGACTGCTCTATCAAATCATAGACTTAATTATAACATAATAACACACAGAAATAGGAGCCGTAGGTCATTAATATGGTCGAATCCGGAAACTATAATCTCAAACAAAACATTTATTCTTTCAGTGAAATACGGAACCGTTCCGTATTTTATCTAACGGGTGGCATCCATGAGTCTAAATATTCCTGTTACATTGCACAACCTTCAATGTTGTCATAATTACGTAAAATTCTGGCAAATTAGTTCGCAAAGAGCCAGGCGGCCCAAACTGTTGCATATACCCTGACTCTGCGTGCAATGAACGCAAGAGAAATGACACAATTTCACCTGGTTAATATTGCCTGCTAACCTGGATTTATTTTAGCTAAATTTGCAGGTTTAAAAATATATACTTGTGTATTGATTTTAAGAAAGGCATTGATGTTTATGGTTAAGTACACAACGGAGCAATGACAGTCATTGATTGATTGTTTTTTTAAAGATAAGTTTAATGCTAGCTAGCAACTTACCTTAGCTTACTGCATTCGCTAACAGGCAGGCTCTTCGTGGAGTGCAATGTTATCAGGTGTTAGAGCATTGGACTAGTTAACTGTACGGTTGCAAGATTGGATCCCCCGAGCTGACAAGGTTAAAAATCTGTCGTTCTGCCCCGTTGTTCCTAGGCCGTCATTGAAAATAAGAATGTGTTCTTAACTGACTTGCCTAGTTAAATAAAGATTTTTAAAAAATTAATTAATTTTAAAATTTTAAAAAATCGGCAAATCGGCACCTAAAAATACCGATTTCCGATTGTTATGAAAACTTGAAATCGGCCCTAATTAATCGGCCATTCCGATTTAATCGGTCGACCTCTAGTTGAGAGGAACTGAAGTCTAATCTTAATAATTAGGCCTAGGCTATCCAAACCCTGCCTATTCACCAGTCAGCCCAGTGGTGGTCTTCCCCATATTATCTGGTTGAAGGCATGAAGAGTGTGGGATTGATACTGGGCTATACTGCCTATGGGGTCCAGGTTTATTAATAGGCTGAAACTGGAACCTGAAGAAGATACATACTGCTGGCATCCCCTAGTAATATATAAACCTGGCCCAGTACCCCTCAGTCTCTGGGAGTTGTGTACAAAACGCCTTAAACACCTTCTCATATCTCCCTCACTAACTTTAAGCATCAGCTGTCAGAGCAGCTTACAGATAATTGCACCTGTACATAGCTCATCTGTAAATAGCCCACCCAACTACCTCATCCCCATATTGTTGTTTATTTATTTTGCTCCTTTGCACCCCAGTATCTCTACTTGCACGTTCATTTTCTGCTCATCTATCACTCCACTGTTTAATTGCTGAATTGTAATTATTTCGCCACAATGGCCTATTTATTGCCGTACCTCCCTAATCTTACTTCATTTGCACACATTGTATATACGCTTTTCTGTTGTGTTATTGACTGTACGTTTGTTTATTCCATGTGTTACTCTGTGTTCTTTGTGTTGCACTGCTTTGCTTTATCTTGGCCAGGTCGCAGTTGTAAATGAGAATTTGTTCTCAACTGGCCTACCTGGTTAAATATATATTTTTAAGGTGTGAACTTTGGTGCGTTGAGGTACTGCTGTGTGCCGTTTTTGATGTATTAGGATAATTGTGTGAAAGATGATTTTTGAAAGGCATCTTCAGGACATATTGTAGCACAGGCTACACAACTAATTCATCGCTCATTACTGCAGTGACACAGGCCCTTAAGATTGAAAGAATGATGTATTAGTTCCTTAGATATGTGTGTTGATTCGCTTCCTTGTTTGTTTTTTTGTTCAACAGGCAGGTGTGAAGGGGACTTTAGGTCGCCTAGTTGGAATTTTTGAGGTGAGTTTATGACCTTACTAGGCATGCTTAATGTGATTTGGGAGTGGAGAGAAATATTGACTTTGTTCTGAATTTTTAAAAGATAGTTAATATATATCTTACAGAACCGAGAGAGGAAGCACAGAACCTACGTCTACATTCTTATCGTAACTGAGGTCCTGCAAGATTGGGAGGACTCTGTCAACATTGGTGAGTGGCTTTCATTTTTAAATCTGATTACACTAGATTGTTTGAATTCTGGTTATAGTTGTCTCATGTTTGTCTTAACTTGTGCTTAACTTAAATGGTGTCTGTTCATGTTCCTTTAACAGGGAGAAAAAGGGATTGGTTTAAAATAGACGATGCCATACAAGTGTTGCAGTGTCACAAGCCTGTGCAGGCCACCTACTTCGAGCCTCTCAAGGAAGGTTGCCTGACCAGCAACGGGACGCCCCTGGTGGCCACGATAGGCGGAGAACTCTCACCCACCTACAACATCAACCAGAGCTCTGTGTCGGGTATCAGATAACTAAAACACAACGCTGACACAACCCCCAGGAGCTCTCGCCACCACTCTCTCTCTTACTTCTATTATTTTTATCTCAAATACCAACATGGGTTGCCTTGCCAACTCTTTTGTGCCAGAGTTGTGGCGCAGACTTGACAGGTGTTGGGTGAAGATTCTGAAACACTTTGTAAATGTAATTTTTGACCCTTTTTGTTATTATTGTATTGAAAATTGCATGAAGCATCCCTCACTCCCCCATTCTACTACCTTAACGCGCCCTTAGCGTGGTGTTTATTGAATGCAAGAACTACTTTTTACTGTTGTGATGTAAAAGTGTATACTTAGTGCTTAAGCTCAAGGCTTTCAATGGTATTTTATGTATTTTGGTTATTTTCTGTGAATGAATGTGGCCAAGAGTGTTCCCTCTTAAGTATAGGAAATTCGAGCCCGACCGTTGTTTTTTTTGGGTCCGATTCAGATTTCTTTTGGGGGGTAAAACGTGCCGATATACAGTTTTACAGCTGGGAAGTGAGTGTTGTTTTTTCCCCCACACTGAATTCTTATAAATTACCATCCAAGAGAGCAGTTGTTCAATAACTATGCCTCTAATGTTGATTTCATACATTGTGATAATGACCCATCATGAGAATGGCGGCAAGTGTTCAGATCAGCATGAGATTCCCATTTTTCATCTTATTTATTGAATATCGGTGGAATTTTCTTCCGATAGTGGTAAAAGGCCAATATCTGCCGACAATATCGGTGAACTGATATATCGGTCGGCCTCAATAGAAAATGTTCTCTGTATCTGAATGGACAGATTGTGGAAAGTTACTTGTTTTGCATGAGCACTGGTATGTTTTGTCTTACACATTGGGGTGACCTGACACTGATTGTGCAGCAATTGTGGTAACCAAGGTCTTTGAATTATCTTCATTTAGCTCTGTATTGTGGTTATTGGTGTTAATATTTTGCAGGTTTCATTCGAAAGACTAGGCCCTTTTCTACATGGAGTTATGACCCGATTGTCAAGTGTACATTTTCCCTTAGTCTGGAAGCTAGCCAGCCATTTCAATATTACATTTTGGGCAACAAATATACTATAGAAAGGTCTACTCAACTAAAGATGTAGAAAAGTCTCCTATAGAGATTTTATTTCTCCAGTGTCTATATCTATTTTAATGTTCCCCTAGTCTGTTGATAGTGGTTCACTATACACTAAAACAGTTGGCAGATCCCCTACCGACCGAAATGTATCCGTTTTTATCATTTGGAATTGCATGATGTGAACGACTGCAGTCTTCCTCCATTTATTTTCCAGAGGGTGAAAGGACTGCGGCCTGCAGTGCCTCTATGGACTGACTTACCTTCACCCAACACATAACTCTTAATCACATTTTCAGATTCTCCCGACTCACATTAACCTCAGTTTATAGCAGATGTTTACATTGTTCATAGCATTTATTTATCACACCAGACAGCTAGATGGGTATTTTAGATTACTTTTCAGTAAGGTATTTTTTAGTATAGAATCTGCATTCCTGAACAAACACATGATACCTACCTGCTTGACATTCAAAGTCATGGAATCTAAAATGCTGTCTTGGCAAGATGCAGAACAAATGAGCCTTGTACAGTTGGATACTTTGTTTTTAACATGTAAAAATGCTTTTGGATAGTTTTTTGCTCTCTTAAACGTCTGGCAAAAGTCTCTCTAGCCTACCTGCGATACTTGCCTTGGATGTGGCATGGAGCAGTGGTTCAATACTGTGAAACTGGAGGGGCTGTAGATGGCATGTAAGATGTTGTATCGTAAATTTTTTATTTCTGTTTAGAACAAAGGTGAGTGTACAAATGACAAAAACAGTTTCTCTGACGCATTTGTGAGTGCTATATGTTGCTCAAACATGGCTGTAGAGTTGACTCGATTCCCAAACAAGCGGTGATGTTGGGTTTGGAAGTTTTGTTGATGAGTTGCTTTGATACACAGTACATAAGGGCTGGGGTTGAGAACTCAAATGATATAAGCAGCTGAGATGCCGCCTCAGATGTTCTATGAAGACCATGTGCAACTGAGGCCGAGGTAATAAAGTGAAGTTAATCACAGTTAACATACAAAGGACTCGATTCAATCACATCCGCGTTAGCCGACATCCTCATAGCGGTTCTCTTGGCTGTGTGGAACTGCATTAGAGCTGTCAAATCCACTGGCAGCTCCTGGCATTATACCTAGAGCGGACATTGCCATTGGCTGCACGGAGTCACATTAAGAGAAACCCCATGTAGCCTTGTTTACAAGTTGGAACACTGGAATGTGAGATATAATTTACACTTCGATTAGGCTTTTACACTTCGATTATTTTGTTTTCTGATTTTCAATTTGAGCATTATTTTTAAATAGTGTAGGCTCTCGTTCTAAGCTTCTAATGCAAGTTGGACGGGTGTGGCATTGTAACAATGATCAAGAGCAGCTGCACACTGATTTGATGGCTCCAACACAGTTGGAGGTGTCGGCTATTGCCGGTTAACTCTTATTCTAATTGAATTTAGGCCGAAATGTAGATTCTCCGCTGAGCACTTCCAAACCACTAGTCTACCATACATGGCAGCACTGCGCTGTTATGACATTATCCTAGTCTCTGACAACCAACGCTTATACTTACAGGCCACTACATCTCCCCCGTTATCTCTTTTGCCCCGTCATTGTTTCAGTAGCTCATCATTCGCTCTCCAAACGGAGCGTTATCTATGTTCTCCCCAATCCCAGACTCAATGATGTAGGCCTGTTCTCTAATTGGCAATGGATGTGAAATATCTTTAAGGGTGTAACTAAGTTGAGTGGATGACATCAATAGAAATGCTACAGGAATCCCCCCCTCCCTCTCACAAAGGCCTAGGACTTTGAACCAAGATGTATTGCTTTTTAAATGAGCTGCATCAATGTTTGGGGGCAAAGTCTTGGAACTGTCTAGTGAAGACCGGATCCTTTCCAATATCACCTGTCAAACCCACAGAGCAGAATACATTTAGACCTGTATTTCAATTCTGTGGTCAGCCTCCCTTAAAGTCCACCATTTTCTTTCAATGATAATGATTTAACAATCAGCTTAGAGCTGGGAAATCGGTGTGACTGACAAAGGTGTTCTACTGAAAATCGGTACGAGGGCAGGCAAGCGCGGGGAGAAAAAAAATGGATATCATGTAACAGCCCATCAATGACTATTTGTTCTTTAACCTTTGTCAATTTTATTGTGTCCCTGACAAGATGTGTTGTACATGTGCTGCTTTAGCTAGAGGCTCTCCGATACACGACTAAAACCTAAAGTGTATGTTTTCCCCTTTCCATATCACAATTGCTAACTTATTTTAATGCAATGGGCAATGAAAGTTGAAGTGGATAAGGATTTATACATGCATTTCTCTTCCTAAGGGATGATTTTACACAGCACTGCTGTCAAAGCCTTGAGGATGAATGAAAGTAGGAAGGATGCATTTCTAAAAGGCCCAAAAGCGACCTCTGCTCCAATAGGCCATGGTCCTTCAACACACTAGATATTGGAAATCACATGACCACTGGGAAACGATTAACACCAGCTAGTGGCCAGGCAGTATTCTGCAACAACCCACGTGAAAATGTTTTGCCTCAATGTTCAGTTGAGCATTCTGCAGTATTCATGGCATAGCATTTAATTGGGATAGTGGTTAACAGCTTGATCCTTTTTCAATTGGACCGTCCACCAAGTCGGGTGATACTCCCACTATGTACAAATTGATTAGGCAAAAATCGTAATCCGATGTGATTGTGTAAAAAGCTATTTGGACTAGCTAATATGTTTCCATTTCCCTCAACATAAGCTCTTGACCTCAGCCTTTTAGTTTCCCTACATATTTGTAGTAAAGGTACATCTCTGGAATTTTATTTCTCATCATTTGGGACTGTGGAATAAACCAGTGGACTGAAGATTGTAATATAAAAATGTGCCAACAAATAAAAACACCAGTATTTCAGATCTGGATTCAATTTGCTTTTATGAACCATCACGTCTAGCTGCTTATTCTGCTTTTAATAGTTGTTGATTAACACCTGACTGAAAGACTGCACTTTGAATAACCTTTGCCAAGCTTTAGTTAGTATAATTACTGTAGTGTGTGAATTAACACTCCTCATTCCACACAAAGTGTAAATGTATATTGTGGAAAAATACTACATGAATCCAGAATGGCCAGTATCTAAAGCACTGACAAAGAAAAAGGACAGAGCTGCATTTTGTGTGTTTATTGTAAAGAAATTGATAGAAATTTACTCCTGAGGAGGCTGCTGTCCTCTGCCACGTCCAAATCCACCCCTCTGAAAACAAGAGAGAAGGGTAAGCTTCCACATCACAGGACAACAGTTGGTCAGGAAAACAATCATACGGTTATGTTTCCAATTCATGTCCTGAATTTGTCTACCCGAATAACTTTACTCAATGCGTTAGACCAGTGCTTCTGGCTACACAAGGTATGCAGTTTTTCAAACCAGCTGATCAATTACAATTGCTCATGGTAATGTCATATAGTTGAGTCTCAATTTAAATGCCAACAAAAGAACATTTCCTATTCTAGTAACAGATGTATACAACCTTTCAACGGTCGGCTATCCAATAAACTTAATCGTTTTTGATCATTTGTTATTTAGACTTGTCAGTGCAACCAGCATACTGAGTGGCTCCACAGGAACAGATTTGAGAACACCCGGGGTGCAATCATTAGTCCAAACAGTTAAAACGAGTTTCTATTAGACAAAATCGGGTAGGCCCCGTTTTGTTTGCTTCCATTAAGGAAACATTTTGGAACAGAATCGGCGTAATGAATACGCCCTTGCTTCGGACTACAATAGCAAAAGGCAATACAGTACTTACGAACTGGAACTCTGTAGCTGAACCAGCACCTGCCTCTGCTTTCTTGTCTCCACCAGCTGTAAAGAAAAAAACAGCTTGTAAACTAAACATTCTTTCGCCCAATAATGTTTTAAGTTATGTGTAATTTTCAATAAAACGTCACAAGTTTGATTTGGCTGCTGGGGGGCAAGGAGACCCCATATCCACAAACTATTGACAACTACATGCGGTTTAAGGGATTGTTAAATAAATGTTAACTTTTTGATTTTAATATCACCTATTGAAGATAGTCAGGACTAAACATTTGATTATTCCATGCAAAACAATTGTGCACATTTAGCTCTATCAGAGTTACACAGCAAGTAACTGCATGCTTTTCGTGATCAGTAAATGTGAATGACCATGTCATTTCTGATAGGTTGTAAGCTAAAAATGTTCACCCGTTCAACATCAACCTTCACACTAGTTACACAAAGGCTGAGACAAGTCATTACTGATCACAAATGTGATCAACTACTGGAAACCAAGGCAGGGTTACCATCAGTGTATTTTAATCTACAAAGCACACTAGTCAGCAGATGAAATGGCCAGTTGGCTGAAAGCTACTTTTTAGGATGAGCAGGATCCTGTAACACTATACATACGTGGTGCAGCAGATCTCCTGTAATTGTCTCGGTCACCCCCATCACGGTTGAAGCGGGCGGGTCTCTCTCCCCGCTCTCCCTCCATACCTGGATAAAGAAATGACAACGCTCAGCTGAGTGGGAGGTTAAAGACGCTCAAAAACACAGGAAGGATCATCACGTTGAGGTCCAATCAGCACCTAGGGCTTTAAAGCACTAAATTCAATAGTCCTCACTGTCCGGTCCTTGAGGACCAGTGTATGCAGACCTGTTCAACCCCAGCTCTAACCCACATGATTGAACTAAATCAGCCCAAATTAAAAAATACCACGATTAGTTGAATCAGTTGTTAGTACTGAGCTGGTACTAAAGCCAGCACACTGCAAACCCCCAGGATTGGAATGCTCCAGCCCAGTTTATTGAAGTAGGGCCTTACTAGGAACAGTAACACCAGATTCACATTACTGTGCTGGCTTGGAAACTTTCCTTTCAGCACAGTTCCAGCAACTACAGTGGATGTGTAGTACACAGCTCAGCAGTGTGAACATGGTAGGCCTATAAATGGACGTACCCTTGGGCCTGGGCCTTGCGGTCTCAGGACGCATCTGGCGGCGCAGAGTGGCAGGAACAATCTCAGGTGGAAGGTGCAGGAAGTCTCTCAGGTACTGGATACCTTCATTGGTGAGGTACCAGTAAAAATGGCGCCAGGCAAATTGCTCCTTAACATACCCAAGTGACTTCAAGGACTGAAAGACAAACATGCAAAACATGCATTTTCTAGCCAGAGATACGATAAAGTCAAAAAATCTCAGACAAGGCATGCTAGGAAACTTCTTTATGTAGACCAACTGAGTACAAGTCTGCAAATCCACATCAGATATGCATCATCTCTTCAGTCACCCTTGTAGTCCCCTCACAAAATTCACCTTCAGGTCTTCACATCAACAAATCTGACTTTAGATACAACGTAACTGGTTACCAAACACACTTGGAATGTTGCCTGTACATCATGCTACTTGACACAAGACCTGCACCCCAGTCTCAAAGGATAAAACGATGATAACAACTCAAAGTAGAAGCAATAGTTTATCTTACCAGCATTGCTTTCATCACATGAAGATTGGGCACGTTCTTGTCGGCAAGCTCGGGGTGCTTAGGCAGATGCACATCTTTCTTTGCCACCATGACGCCCTCTTTGAAGAGGAGCTCATAGATCGCAATACGGTTCTTCTTGGGCATCAGCATCTGTTCACACAAACGACAATGAGACAAGCGTTCGCGTGCAAGCAATATAACAGCGATGTCCATCTACCCACAATTACTGGCTGGCTTACATTCGCCTACAAGGTGGTCACGGTTTGACCACGATTGGGAGCCCTATACCATCTACCCCAGTCGATAGCTAACCAGCTTCGTCGGACAACTATGGTATGGGCTCATTTCCCAGATGCGGTGGGTAACAGAGAACTTTAATATATATATTATTTTTTACAAGGCTTATATAGAGTATAACGATAACGCCACACTTAAACGTGTATCTGTTGCATCCGGCAAAGTGGTAGCTAACTTGGGGGCGTCAGATAAGTTAGCCTAATGGTAGAGCGTCGGGCCAGTAACAGAAAGGTTGCTGGATCGAATCCCCGAGCCGAAAATGTAAGAATCTGTCGTCCTGAACAAGGCAGTTAACCCAGTAGGCCGTCATTGTAGATAAGAATTTGTTCTTAACTGACTTGCCTAGTTAAAATTTAAAAAAGAAGCTATCGAGCGTTGACCAAAATGCAGTCATGCCAGGGTAGTTACCGAGAATACCTTGTGTATATCAGCCTACCTCTCGAGTAATACAATTATTTTTTGGGAAATGTGTGGATGTTTATAACAACGAGATACACATCTATGTAAACTGAGCGTAACAGCTTCATACAATGTAAGATGTTGGAGATTTATTACGATAATTTTTCCCAGAATTTACTTACCTTACAACTTGCTAGGGGACCGGAGCCGGAAGGAAAGACAGAACTTGTTCAAGAGCGTTTACGCGCAGGCGTTGGACCTAGCAGCTTTAACGCCATCTACTGAGCTGGCGGGAAAACTGTAGTAAGATAAATTGAATTACCAGTATGGTTAAATTATTATCATTGTAATTTTTGCTATTTACTATTATTACCATATGGGTAAAATAGCCATGTACTTTTGTTAATAACATAGTCTAATTAATGAACACATCTCTGCAGCACACTGTCTGAGTTTACACCACTTCAATCTGAACCTGTTCCAATCATCCTTGCAAGCTTTTTTCATTTTTTTCTTCATTTAACCTTTATTTAACTAGGCAAGTCAGTTAAGAACAAATTCTTATTTACAATGACGGCCTACCCAAAGTCAAAGGGCCTCCTGTGGGTACGGGGTGGGATTAAACATGTAAAATAAATTAAATACAAATATAGGACAAAACACACATCACGACAAGAGAGACAACACAACACTACATAAAGAGAGACCTAAGACAACAACATAGCAAGGCAGCAACACATGACAACACAGCATGGTAGCAACACAACATGACAACAACATGGTAGCAACTCAACATGGCAGCAGTACAACATGGTAGCAGCACAAAACAGAGTAAAAACATAATTGGGCCCAGGCAACAGCACAAAGGGCATGAAGGTAGAGACAACAATACATCACGCAAAGCAGCCACAACTGTCAGTAAGAGTGTCCATAGTTGAGTCTTTGAATGAAGAGATTGAGATAAAACTGTCCAGTTTGAGTGTTTGTTGTTGCAGCTCGTTCCAGTTGCTAGCTGCAGCGAACTGAAAAGAGGAGCGACCAAGGGATGTGTGTACTTTGGGGACTTTTAATAACAGAATGTGACTGGCAGAACGGGTGTTGTATGTGGAGGATGAGGGCTGCAGTAGATATCTCAGATAGGGGGGAGAGCATCCAGAGCCGGCTCCAGGCATAAGCAGTCGCTTAGGGCCCCAGTCCGCTAGGGTATTTATAAAAAAAAAGTTGGGGTGTCAACAAGGTGTACGTTCAAAACTTCATTGTGTATCAGCTATTTTTCTGTTATGTCAGTCAATGACGGTCACTCAATTAGCCATGTCAGCTAACAATTTTCAGATTGGTAAATTAGGCTAGCCAGTTTCTAAACTTGTAGTAATCATGTCCGAAAACTAACCGGGCAGGGGCCCTGACCACCAGGGGGCCCCCATTGATTTTGTTAGTCACTCTCACTCAGATATAATTAACATGGCATAAGTCATGGAAAAATGTGTAGAATTCAGGGGGGGCAAACCAAATCTTGCTTAGGGCCCCCAAAAGGCTAGAGCCGGCCCTGGGACCATCCCCCATCTGTCGCCTCTTTGCCCCCCGCACTTTAAGTGCAACACACAAGGCAAGCCTTTGCTGTCAGTTGACTGAGCAGGGTCTATCGACCATTCTAGCTATTATAACGGAAACATTTGTATATTTAGGCCAACAGGGGAGTCGGACACATCGCATTGCGTTCTCTGGTATGTCATGCATTTATATGCGCATTCGCAATTTGTAGTTTGGTTGAGTAGAAACTAGAAAGAGCAAGAAGAATAGACTAGAACAGTATCGTTTGACTGGTAGGCTACGCAACCCCTTTCATACTGCTGCTACCCGCGGCAGCGAGACTTTCCCACCCTGCAGTTTTTTTGTTGCTTTATTCTTTAGTAGCATAAATTGTACAATATATAGCTGTTATAGCCTTTTGACTGTCAAATAACGCCATTATACCGCACCTATAGCATGCTTCACATAATAACTATTTATATGATTAATTTGTTTTCATTCATTTTGAATGAGGAAAATAGGATGGTTTGGGGTTGAACATCCCCTGCCTGTAATTCTCACAGAAACCACTTTATTTCACGCAACAACAGAAACCATCGACACTTTCCCTGGCTACCACTACTCTTGCGCAACTAAAAATGTAAGCAGTCTCATCTCAACTGTTTAAGTCACTCCAACAAAACAATGTTCAGGTACATTGCTCTAATATTTTGTAATTTAGAAAAAGATTTAAGCCTATATTTAATCAAATATAGTCATATCTATAAACTTTTATATATATATATATATATATATACCATTAAGGGAGCCTAAAGAAAAATAATCCACTTGGCTAGAGAGATTGCCATCAGTTTTTATAAAATAATGATATTTAAAGTTAGTATATTTGGGGCAAAATGCCCCCAGGACAATCTAATACAATTCAATAGTACCCATATTAGCATTTTCAAATCATGTCCAAATCATCTACAGTATCTACAACTAACTTCAGTGAACAAATCATCTATATTTTTACCAAACTTTTTTGTTCTCAGAAAATAGAAATGTTCCTTAAGCGGGCATTTTCCTCCAACATACCATAAACAACCTAACAGATAAATGATCTATACATCTAGTACAGTATTCATATCAATGCCATCCACCATCCAGGCTTTTAAATGTATTAGTGGAGCATGTCTTTCCTTGAGTAAGCTTGAGAGATATGGGATAATCACCAATAGGAGCAGAATTGGTTGAACCAACTAAGCTAGTGGACCCTAGCAGTGGTTCAGATAAAGACCTCTCTACAGGTCCTGACTCCTGATGGTTCTGGACTGTATTTACACAGGCAGCCCAGTTCTGATCTTTTTCCACTAATTGGTCTTTTGTCCAATCAGATCAGCTATTTTACCAGTAATTGTGCAAAATATCAGAATTGGGCTGCATGTGTGAACGCAGAATGTCCTAATGTGAGTCAGGTCTGCTCAGGTTCTGTGATGGAGGGTCAGCTGAGAGGATGCTGTAACCAGTACAGTGAGACATGATATCTGGTTACAAAAGCTAAAGGGTAGCTGCTACCTCATAATAACATTAAATATATTGCATATGTTTGTTGCAGCCTCTCAGACAGCTGAGTGTTTGTGTTCATGGACGCATTTAATTTGGGGGAATTGCCCCAAAGAAACAATTCTGTGTGATTTATTGGCTTGGACCAGCTGGTGGTGTTAACTCTGGAGTTTCTCAGTGAGGTTGTCTGACCTCCATCTGCAGAGAGAGAGAGAGAGAGAGAGAGCTGTTCAACAGGGAACTGTCCAGGGTCCTGAACTCTCAGCTCACCACCACTATCACCATGCTGAATGACATTGGCCTGACTGAACCTCAGAGCACATTGCTGGTCCACACCTGGCCATAGAAGGAAGTGAGCACAATAACATGCAGGTTAATTTCATTGCTGTCTGTCCTGGCGAAGCCCCATTTCAAGCCGAAATCGTTCATTGAAGAAAAGCAGTAGGGAGTATAGGCCTAGCAATGTGCAGGTCCATTTAGTTTCAGCCGAACCAACACCTGGAACATTTCTTTGGATCTCCACATAGGTTGGCCTTGGCGATACTCCATGCCAACTTTTTCCTCCAGATCAAGAAGTGTGTCTTCAGCACTGTTTAAGAGTTGGCTCTGTTCAAGTGTCCACGTGTTGTTTGGTCAGCAGAAAAACAGTCATTCCTCTCAGACATTCTCATTCTCTCGCCATGCTCTGTGTTTGCGTTCTGAGCATAAATGAGCTGCATGAAAGCCATCTGCTGTTTGAGATGAATAAACCAACACATTTATCTATGTTTTTATCAAAGTCTGTTATGATGCCTGCCGCAATGGGTCCACATAAGGGTTTTACTCTGAAGTGAAGGGCACGATGAAACTAGAAGTGCAGGGTCATACAGAGTACTGTGTGTATGTGTGTGTGTATTTGCCTACATGCATGCGTGCTTCAGTGTGTTTGCATGTGTGTCTGTGGGTGTGCATGTGTCTATGTGTTCGCGTCACGTATGTGTCTGTGCGTGTGTGTGTGCCCCTGTCTGTGTTAGTGTGTAATTGGATTAATTAATGTGATGAATATGAATGGGGCCCAGGACACACGTCTAATTTATACACCCCAATTCAGCTGACTCCGCTGAAGGAGGAATGACAGATGTGGCACCATTTCTAATGTAATTAATTCGCCCAGATCATAAGTTGTTTTTCTTCTCCAAATGAATGTGAATCTGCCACTGTAGGACTGTAGGCTATTCCCCATGGATACATCCATTCACTGTTTGCCTCAGTCATTTGTACGTACAAGCCTCCTTGTCACATCTGCTCTCCACAATCTTAATCCTACACTAAATGACACTGCATTTCATTTAGCCAAATCACTGGTTTTACCCATTCCCAGCTTGTGTAGCCTGAATATGCGTTATTTGGAATAGTAAGGTTCAGCAATGTATGCAGATTTTCCAGATTCTTACTAGGCCTAGTTGTTGTCAAATCCATATTCAGTATATTTGGGTGGCAGAGAGCATAATATGCTACATATGTGTGTGCATTTCGTCTATTACTACGTTATGAACTAAATACAGCTTAATAATAGGCTATAAATAAGAACATTTTCTGGGATATCCATTGCCTTTTTAGGCCTCATATAGAGTCCCACAGTGGAGGTGTCATAATACCCATAAAACCTAGCGGTCAAACAGGGAAATGGTTCTAATCCAGCTGTCATGTCTTACTTCCTTATCTTTTTGCAACATACTGCATTATGCTACCATGCCCCAACTTCCCACACCATCTCCTCTCTGAGTACTGAAACACAAGGGGATTTTACCCCTCAACCTACTACACCTTTAAATGAAAGGTTTCTCCTAACACCTTCTTTCAGTAAAGTGCATCATCTAGATGGTGGTGGAGGCTGAGTGCAAAGTTTAGGATTGAGCTGTTAGGTATTTGGAGATAGTGATAGGATGCTCACATGGGACGACTGGAGTGGACAGAGAGAGAGGCTGCCTCCGGTGTCCGTAAAGGCCAGGTTCAGTATTTCCCATTGACTGTGTTATGCCGACGTTACATCACTGTCCAGTCCACTGCCTGTATCGTAGAAAGTGACTGGGGACTTGCTTCCTTCCTATAAGGCCACGTGTTTTTTATGAGGCACCTAAAATGAGTACTTCGAAATTGTTATTTAGGTTGTTCCAAGTAAAGCACATCATGTGCTTTGATGATTTTGTTTGAGTCATTCTCATTCTTTGTTCAGTTCTCCTTCTATACAGAACGACCTTTGCAAAATGTCCAGTAAACATAGGTCAGTCTCATCTGACAGCACAGCCAAAACCTTGTCTCTTTCTCTTGGAGAGGGCATTGATCCCTACTGGCTGTCTTCTCTGCTCTTATCGCCGGTCTGAAGGACAGACAGACAAAGATGGAGAGAGACATTAGAAGAGAGGAGATCAGATTCATATTTGTTAAGATCCATCTTGGTATTGAGGAAGAGAAGGATTACAGGAGATATATGAATCTCTGAGATGGAGACGTCAGTTGTGTGTGTCCGTCTGTCATTTTGTTTTATTATGAAATCCATAATCCTACTCCTGATGTAACTGTCTCTCTCTTGTCTCCTTAGGTGTGCTTCTTTAGGGGTGGGGATTTTAAGGAACACAATCCAAACCTGCATGGGGATATATGGAAACCTGATTGGCCCAGTTGAGAAGGTAAGGGTTTTCACAGATTTCTGATTAGGCTCACATTTCAACATAGGCCTTCAATACTACAAGCAGAAACTCCCTGTTTTCTACTGGTTGAGTGTGCTCCCTATATATAGATGCAGACTTTGTACCTTTAAAATGTAATTCACTGATCTAACACAATTGGATAGGGACAAAGGAAGGGGAGGAACGTATCATATCATTAGTATCTGGTTGAGAGATGGCGAGGGTGGCAGGGAAGGGGCTCTCCACAGGCCCAGACCAGGCAGGCCCAGGCACCCAGCCCAACCACCATGCTGGGTGGTAATTGAGCAGTTTGCCTGTAGAGCATATGAGAGACGAGCAGATGGTGAATTCCTCTGCAGCGTATGACTTGGCAGAAATGGATACTGTATGTGTCCCAACTTGAGCTTTAAATGGCTTGGTTGGTTGGAAACACATTTGGAAATCCTCTGTTTTGTTCTTAATTTTGCTTGATGGATTAAGGCAATCAATTCTTCCATTATGAGTCTCAGTCATGAGTCATCACCTTTCCAACAGTGAACACACATGCATCTCATAAATGTAACCACTGCTCCCAATAGCTTGTTAGGAGAAGAACTTGGCTCTGTCTATCCATCTGCCAGTACTGTCTGAGACCTAGGACAAATGGAACGCTATTCCCTATATAGTGCACTACTTTTGACCTGAGCCCTATGGATATAGGGTGCCTTTTGGGATTCAGACATAATGGAAACCCATGTGGGTGTTGACTGCAGGTTTTAACTGTTCATCTATAGTCCAGATTTACAGTGTCCACTCAGTGGAGACCTGCAGAGCTATGGGAGAGGGCAGCAAGGGCTGGTGGAGGGAGGAAATGGATTTATGTTGTCAAAGCGTTGGGTGCAGAACTTGTTTGATTGTTCCAAGGCACATATTAATCCTCTGACCCCATGTTAGCACGTCTAGCTGGCAGACATACCCTATAGTCCAGGGGTTGGCAACAGGTGGCCCGCGGTCCAAAACCTGCCCACCAGTGATATTGTTTGTCCCCCAAAGTTTTTAGTATAAAATTTACATTTTTTAAATATTTCTTTAACTAAAATCACCAGGAAATCAGCTAAAAATGTGTTTAATTTAGGAAATCTGTTCTCAATTATTCCCACGAATACAAACACGGACATATGTAATCGTCTCAATGTAATCAAGGTATGACTGCATGACTGAGATCCTTTTAATTCTCTATTTGGTTAGGTCAGGGTGTGACTAGGGTGGGCAATCTATGTTTTCTATTTCTTTGTTGGCCGGGTATGGTTCCCAATCAGAGGCAGCTGTATCGTTGTCTCTGATTGGGGATCATACTTAGGCAGCCTTTTCCACCTGTAGTTTGTGGGATCTTGTTTTTGGTACTGTGCTGTTTAGCCCTACTAGACTTTACGTTTCGTTTTGTATTTATTGTTTTTTCGGTGTTCATTTAATAAATTACAATGTACGCCTACCACGCTGCACCTTGGTCCGATCCTTCCATCAACGAACGTAACAATGACACCATTTTTTTATGCTTTTTGGGCTTAGTTGTGGTCAATTTGTAATGTACAAATTATTATTATTATGTTTCGACCCCCGACCATGCGCTCAGACAAAAATTGGCCGTGACTGAATCTAGTTGATGATCCCTGCTCTAGTGTCACTGTGAGGGTTTGAGAATTTTACAAGGTCCATTCTCAGTGTTAATGTGCTCTAATCTGTGTCTTAATTATGCTTAGACTCTAGCATCTCGGATATTGTAGCTGGTCTTTGCTTACCTGCATCCTTGAATGGTTTTTCCTCTCACTACGAGGACACGAGAGCTCATTCATGAAAACACCATCAGAGAACCTCTCTGTTGTGTGGCTAATCACAGCAGTGAGCAGCTGCAGTGTGTATTTGAGTGTCTCATTTCGCCTACTTGGCATTGTAAGTTCAGAAATGATTGGTGCCTCTCTGCAGAGCTCTCTTTAGCGTTCCTGAGTGTTATTGTGGCTCTCCGGTGGCTGAGCCCTGGGCTTGAGTGAATGACCTGCCCTGGTTATAAACTACTGGGCTAGGGAAACATTATTGATCAAAAGCTAACTGGAATGGATACTTTTAGGAGGACGGGAAACCTCTATGGTCGCTACCTAACCTTGCAGAGGCTGTATAATTGGTTTCACCAAGGGGTATATTGCTAAACGCTTGGCATTTAGATGTTAGCTATTTTGGAGTACAATGTTATTAGTGCAGTCAAATTTTGTCAGTAGCCTATGTCTCATTTTATATAAATAAATTAAGTGTTCTTCCGGTCAATTAAGACTGTTAGGACTGTTTAGAACCAAAAATATCCACCATGGCGTTATTATGTCCACCATGGCGTTATTATATCCACCATGGAGTTATTATATCCACTATGGCGTTATTATGTCCACCATGGAGTTATGTCCACTATGGCGTTATTAGATCCACTATGGCGTTATTATGTCCACCATGGCGTTATGTCCACCATGGCGTTATTATATCCACCATGGAGTTATTATATCCACTATGGCGTTATTATGTCCACCATGGAGTTAATTTATCCACCATGGAGTTATTATATCCACTATGGCGTTATTATGTCCACCATGGCGTTATTATATCCACCATGGAGTTATTATATCCACTATGGCGTTATTATGTCCACCATGGCGTTATTATGTCCACCATGGAGTTAATATATCCACCATGGCGTTATTATGTCCACCATGGAGTTAATTTATCCACTATGGCGTTATTATGTCCACCATGGAGTTAATTTATCCACTATGGAGTTATTATGTCCACCATGGAGTTAATTTATCCACTATGGTGTTATTATGTCCACCATGGAGTTAATTTATCCACTATGGCGTTATTATGTCCACCATGGAGTTATTATAAACCACCATGGAGTTATTATGTCCACTATGGAGTTATTATGTCCACTATGGAGTTAATTTATCCACTATGGAGTTATTATGTCCACTATGGAGTTAATTTATCCACTATGGCGTTATTATGTCCACCATGGAGTTATTATAAACCACCATGGAGTTATTATGTCCACTATGGAGTTAATTTATCCACTATGGCGTTATTATGTCCACCATGGAGTTAATTTATCCACTATGGAGTTATTATGTCCACTATGGAGTTAATTTATCCACTATGGCGTTATTATGTCCACCATGGAGTTAATTTATCCACTATGGAGTTATGTCCACCATGGCGATATTATTTCCACCATGACGATATTATGTCCACCATGGCGTTATTATATCCACCATGGCGTTTTTCTATCCACCATGGGGTTATTTTATCCACCATGGCATTATTATATCCACAATGGGTACAGTTCCTGCAGGGGGTCATCAGAGGGAAACAGAAGCCATAAACAGATAATTATTTTACTCCAGGCACCTCACCATGGTCAGGAATTTGGCCACGGATACATGCGAACTGATGGGGAGGCATGTATAGAAAATAAAGACAAAAGAAAGACACTAAAAGCCTCAGGCTCCTCAGTCTCTACACACACACACCAGGATTCTGACCTAAATAATGTTTATTACATATTTCCTTCCTTCCTGCCCCTTATTTCCTTCCTCTCTCGCTAACCTTCCTTTCTCCCCCTCTCTCTCCTGCCCCCTCTCTCTCCTGCCCCCCTTTCTCTCCTGGCCCCCTATCTCTTGTCTTAATCTCTCTCTTGCCTCCCTCTCCCCTGCCTCCCTGTCTCTCCTGGCCCCCTCTCTCCCCTGCCTCCCTGTCTCTCCTGGCCCCTTCTCTCCCCTGCCTCCCTCTCTCTCCTGGCCCCCTCTCTCTCCTGGCCCCCTCTCTTCCCTGCCTCCCCCTCTCTCCTGGCCCCCTCTCTCTCCTGACCCCCTCTCTCCCCTGCCTCCCCCTCTCTCCTGGCCCCCTCTCTCCCCTGCCTCCCCCTCTCTCCTGGCCCCCTCTCTCTCCTGGCCCCCTCTCTCCTGGCACCTTCTCTCCCCTGCCTCCCCCTCTCTCCTGGCCCCCTCTCTCTCCTGGCCCCCTCTCTCCCCTGCCTCCCCCTCTCTCCTGGCCCCCTCTCTCCCCTGCCTCCCCCTCTCTCCTGGCCCCCTCTCTCTCCTGGCCCCCTCTCTCCTGGCACCTTCTCTCCCCTGCCTCCCTCTCTCTCCTGGCCCCTTCTCTCTTGCCTCCCTCTGCCCTACCTCTTTTTATCTCGTGGCCCCATATCTCCTTCCCTCCTCTCTCTCTGACCTTCCTTACTTTCCTGCCTCACTCTTTCTCTCCTTCCCCTCTCTCCCTCTTGCCTCCGTCTTTTTCTCCTAACCATTTTCTCTCCTGTCCTTTTCCTCTCCATGACAACTGTTCTCCTTGAGACTTCCTACAAATGTGTCAGACGGACAGGAAGGGAGTGCCCTCACTGGCAGCTGGCTAATTATTGATGGCCTTACCTGTCTTTAGGAGGATGTGGCAAAGTTCAGTCTCTGTGTGTGTTTGTGTTTGTGTGTGTGTGTGTGTGTGTGTGTGTGTGTGTGTGTGTGTGTGTGTGTGTGTGTGTGTGTGTGTGTGTGTGTGTGTGTGTGTGTGTGTGTGTGTGTGTGGTGTGTGTGACGGTGGTGGTGGTTAAACAACAGGGTGTGCCATCTCCTTCAGGTGCGTAGCTATTCTAGTTTCCTGTAGTGACCAGGTGCATTACTGTTGTTATGTTATTCTAAAAGTAACAATAGAGATCAATACATACTGTCAGAAATATTCACAGACTTGTACAACATAGGCGACATGACACCATGTAGACTGTTAGCAAAATCAAGGTTCTTTAGAGGACTCCTATAATTAAGCAATAAGGCCCGAGGGGGTGTGGTAAATGGCCAATATACCATGGCTAAGGGCTGTTCTTAGGCACGACGCAAAGCCCTTAGGATACAGCTCTTAGCTGTGGTATATTGGCCATATACAGCAAACCCCCGAGGTGCCTTATTGCTATTATAAACTGGTTACCAACGTAATTACAGCAGTAAAAATACATGTTTTGTCATACCCATGGTATATGGTCTGATATACCACGGCTGTCAGCCAATCAGCATTCTAGGATGGAACCACCCACTTTATGATTTGCTGATAATGTGAACAACGTTGTTTAGTTTTTCTCTAACCTGAATAGCTAGCTGCTCCTCCACTGAAGTGGAGCGGCAGGTAGCAGTGCAGACATGTTTTGTTCGTCCTCTCGTGTACTTTTGTATTTTATGTCTTTTTTTGTATATATTTCAATTTTATTATCAATCTCTTTTCCATTTTAATTAAATTATACCTTCCGGTAACCTGCCTCACCCAATGTGATACGGAACCGCTATTATTTTAATTTTTAGACCTTATAGCAAGAACCACCTAGCCACCAGCTAATTAGCTACAAGCTATTTAGTCATTGTTAGCCACTGCTAGCGGCATTTACCTTCTGCACAGATACCAGCCCTTTTTTTAGCCTGGATAATACTCGCCAGCCTACCAGTATCGGACTTTCTCCACTACAACGCCGGATTCCTGCCGTAATCCCTGGACCATTACTCTTGATCTTCACAGCTAGCTAGCACCCACCGAGTTACCCAGTACCGAAGCTATCCCTGAGGCCCACCTCCCGGGCCTACTCAGTTGTTCACCCGGACTCCATCCAGACACGGCTAGAACCCACTACTCCACCGGATCCTTGCTGTAAGCTCTGGACCTTGCCACCGGATCACCGCTGCTACCGAGTGGCTATAGTGGCTAACACCCCTGCCCCGAAGCTAGCACCAGTTAGCCGTGAGCCAGGCGCATCTCCCGGCTAGCAAACTAAATTACTACAACTACAATACCTCTTTCTCCATCTGGCTTGGACGCCCCGCCGCACCACCACGACTGGTCTGCTGACGAATACTCCATCCGCTGTGCCTTCAACCGGCCTCCGTCAGACGTCGGAGCAGACGCTTCTACTAGCCCCGGGCTACTAACTTTAAACGCTGTGTCGCCCGCCTGCTAGCGTAGTAGCGACTACTCCGCGGCTTCCCTGTTCCATCTGTTGCTGCCCCCTGGACCTTATGATCACCTGGCTACATAGCTGATGCCTGCTGGACTGTCCATTAATCACGGTACTCCATTCTGTTTATTTTTTGTTTATCTGTCGGCCCCAGCCGCGAACTCAGGCTCTGTGTGTAGTTAACCGACCCTCTCTGCCCAGTCATCGCCATTTTACCTGTTGTTGTTGTTTTAGCTGATTAGCTGTTGTTATCTCACCCGTTGTTGTCTTAGCTAGCTCTTCCAATAAACACCTGTGATTACTTTATGCCTCGCTGTATGTCTCTCTCAAATGTCAATATGCCTTGTATACTGTTGTTTAGGTTAGTTATCATTGTTTTAGTTTACAATGGAGCCCCTAGTTCCACTCATCATACCTCTGATGCCTCCTTTGTACCACCTCCCACATATGCGGTGACCTCACCCATTATAGCCAGCATGTCCAGAGATACAACCTCTCTTATCATCACTCAGTGCCTGGGCTTACCTCCGCTGTATCCGTACCCCACCATACCCCTGTCTGCACATTATGCCCTGAATCTATTCTACCACGCCCAGAAATCTGCTCCTTTTATTCTTTGTCCCCAACGCTCTAGGCGACCAGTTTTGATATCCTTTAGCCGTACCCTCATCCTACTCCTCCTCTGTTCATCGGGTGATGTGGAGGTAAACCCAGGCCCTGCGTGTCCCCAGGCACCCTCATTTGTTGACTTCTGTGATCGAAAAAGCCTTGGTTTCATGCATGTCAACATCAGAAACCTCCTCCCTAAGTTTGTTTTACTCACTGCTTTAGCACACTCCGCCAACCCTGATGTCCTTGCCGTGTCTGAATCCTGGCTTAGGAAGGCCACTAAAAATTCTGAGATTTCCATACCCAACTACAACATTTTCCGTCAAGATAGAACTGCCAAAGGGGGAGGAGTTGCAATCTACTGCAGAGATAGCCTGCAAAGTTCTGTCATACTTTCCAGGTCTATACCCAAACAGTTCGAACTTCTAATTTAAAAAATGAATCTCTCCAGAAATAAGTCTCTCATTGTTGCCGCCTGCTATCGACCCCCCTCCGCTCCCAGCTGTGCCCTGGACACCATTTGTGAATTGATTGCCCCCCATCTAGCTTCAGAGTTCGTTAGGTGACCTAAACTGGCATATGCGTAACACCCCGGCAGTCCTACAATCTAAGCTAGATGCCCTCAATCTCACACTAATCATCAAGGAACCCACCAGGTACAACCCTAAATCCGTAAATATGAGCACCCTCATAGACATTATCCTGACCAACTTGCCCTCCAAATAGACTTCTGCTGTTTTCAATCAGGATCTCAGCGATCACTGCCTCATTGCCTGTATCCGCTATGGGTCTGCGGTCAAACGACCACACCTCATCACTGTCAAACGCTCCCTAAAACACTTCTGCGAGCAGGCCTTTCTAATCAACCTGGCCCGGGTATCCTGGAAGGATATTGACCTCATCCCGTCAGTCGAGGATGCCTGGTCATTCTTTAAAAGTAATTTCCTCACCATCTTAGATAAGCATGCCCCGTTCAAAAAATGCAGAACTAAGAACAGATATAGCCCTTGGTTCACTCCAGACCTGACTGTCCTTGACCAGCACAAAAACATCCTGTGGCGGACTGCAATAGCATTGAATAGTCCCCGCAATGTGCAACTGTTCAGGGAAGTCAGGAACCAATACACGCAGTCAGTCAGGAAAGCAAAGGCTAGCTTTTTCAAGCAGAAATTTGCGTCCTATAGCTCTAACTCCAAAAAGTTTTGGGACACTGTAAAGTCCATGGAGAACAAGGGCAGCTGCCCACTGCACTGAGGCTAGGTAACACTGTCACCACCAATAAATCCATGATAATCGAAAATTTCAATAAGCATTTCTCAATGGCTGGCCATGCCTTACACCTGGCTACTCCAACCCCGGGCCAACAGCTCCGCTGCAGCTGTACATAGTCCATCTGTAAATAGCCCACCCAATCTACCTACCTCATCCCCATACTGTTTTTATTTTATTTACTTTTCTGCTCTTTTAAACACCAGTATCTCTACTTGCACATCATCATCTGCTCATTTATCACTCCCTTGTTAGTCTGCTAAATTGTAATTATTCACTCCTATGGCCTATTTATTGCCTACCTCCTCATGCCTTTTGCACACACTGTATATAGACTTTCTTTTTTTCTACTGTGTCATTGACTTGTTTATTGTGTTATTGGCTTGTTTATTGTTTACTCCATGTGTAACTCTGTGTTATTGTCTGTGTCACACTGCTTTGCTTTATCTTGACCAGGTCGCAGTTGTAAATGAGAACTTGTTCTCAACTAGCCTACCTGGTTAAATAGAGGTGTATTTAAAAAAAAATATTTAAAAGAGCGTTGGGCCAGTAACCAAAAGGTTTCTAGATCGAATCCCCGAGCTGACGAGGTAAAAATATGTCGTTCTGCCCCTGAACAAGGCAGTTAACCTGCTGTTCCTAGGCCGTCATTGTAAATAAGACTTTGTTCTTAACTGACTTGCCTAGTTAAATAAAAGGTTAAAACAAGATCATTGCAAACAGGTCATTAGGCCCTTGGATAACAAGTTGAGTGACCAATCCATCTGACTAAAATATTGTTTTTGTTCTCCAGAAAAGGTTACATTTATTTAACTTCCACTGTTCTGTAGAAAACCTCCTGAATGTGTGGGTGGTAGAGGGTGTTGTTCTCTGATACCTTGGATACACACGTTTGGTAAGCAAATAGATGTTCATAATTTATGTAAATTTGATGTCACCACAATAGGGAAGCGTGTATGGGTTTACTGCACTTTGTTATGCTTTTGGCTTTTCTCTCATGTTCTTATTGTCTCATTGAGCCCCTCTGACATTTCATGACACCGCGGGCTGGTCTCTCTTTCTCTCTCTCGCTCTCTCTCTCTCTCTCACTCTCTCAGTCTGTCTCTCTCTCTCTCCCACTCTCTCAGTCTGTCTCTCTCTTTCGCTCTGTCTCCCTCTCTCCTTCTTTCTCACTCTCTCTCCCTCTCTCTCTGTCTATCTCTCTCTCTCTACCCCCCCCCCTCTCTGTCTCATTATTCATTTTTTCCTGTGTTGCTTCCAGTGCCAATCTTTTGTTTTGGGGAGTTGGCCAAGCACTCCCATCCCGAGGAGGAATCTGTAGGGAGCAGCTCTGTTAGCTGTCTCCTTCGCTGTTAGTCAACTGTGAGGTCACCTTTAGAGTGACTCATGCTTTGCTCTTATCAATTTAACTTTTTTATCAATAGGACATTGATGGTGTGGCCAGAGAGCTAGGCCACTGCAGCTCCCTTCAGCTGTGTTCAGCTGGGGAGTGAAGTGAGCTGGGCAGAGCATCAGCATAGTTTCCCAGGGAGGGACGGGTTAGGGTATCCTGTCATTGTTGGGAGAGACCCGAGTGAGCCATGGCATTTTAATGGCTGTGTTTTGTTGTAGGAAGGTGTTGTCCGGTTAGTTAGTGTCTTATCTGTTTCTGAGGGCAGCCTGGGCTTGGTATTAAAGTACAGAGAGGCTGTGTGTGTCACAAGGAGGAGTCCGATGTAAGATGAGGTTATAGATGAAGTGGTTGGACATTGATCCAGGTTTATAGAGTGGGTGGAAAATGCAACAGGAGTTTTGTTGTCTTCTTGGATGTCTCTACAGTCCCTACTGTCTCTACAGCCTTCTGACTGGAAGACGTTGCATAGAAAGGTGAGTGTAACAATGGAACTAAAGCTGGTAAAGACTACACACAACGTGGTATCAAATCAAATCAAATCAAATTGTATTTGTCACATACACATGGTTAGCAGATGTTAATGCAAGTGTAGCGAAATGCTTGTGCTCCTAGTTCCGACAATGCAGTAATAACCAACGAGTAATCTAACCTAACAATTCCACAACTACTACCTTATACACACAAGTGTAAAGGGATGAAGAATATGTACATAAAAATATATGAATGAGTGATGGTACAGAACGGCATAGGCAAGATGCAGTAGATGGTATAGTGTACAGTCTATACATATGAGATGAGTAATGTAGGGTATGTACGCATTATATTAAGTGGCATTGTTTAAAGCGGCTAGTGATACATGTTTTCCATCCATTTTTCCATTATTAACGTGGCTGGAGTTGAGTCAGTATGTTGGCAGCAGCCACTCAATGTTAGTGGTGGCTTTTTAACAGTCTGGTGGCCTTGAGATAGAAGCTGTTTTTCAGTCTCTCTGTCCCTGCTTTGATGCACCTGTACTGACCCCGCCTTCTGGATGATAGCGGGGTGAACAGGCAGTGGCTCGAGTGGTTGTTGTCCTTGATGATCTTTATGGCCTTCCTGTGACATTGGGTGGTGTAGGTGTCCTGGAGGGCAGGTAGTTTTCCCCCGGTGATGCGTTGTGCAGACCTCACTAACCTCTGGAGAGCCTTACGGTTGTGGGCGGAGCAGTTGCCGTACCAGGCGGTGATACAGCCCGACAGGATGCTCTAGATTGTGCATCTGTAGAATTTTGTGAGGGTTTTAGGTGACAAGCCAAATTTCTTCAGCCTCCTGAGGTTGAAGAGGCGCTGCTGCGCCTTCTTCACCACGCTGTCTGTGTGGGTGGACCAATTCAGTTTGTGTGTGATGTGTACGCCGAGGAACTTAAAACTTACTACCCTCTCCACTACTGTCCCGTCGATGTGGATAGGGGGGTGCTCCCTCTGCTGTTTCCTGAAGTCCACGATCATCTCCTTTGTTTTGTTGACGTTGAGTGTGAGGTTATTTTCCTGATACCACACTCCGAGGGCCCTCACCTCCTCCCTGTAGGCCGTCTCGTCGTTGTTGGTAATCAAGCTTACCACTGTAGTGTCATCTGCAAACTTGATGATTGAGTTGGAGGCGTGCATGGCCATGCAGTCGTGGGTGAACAGGGAATACAGGAGAGGGCTCAGAACGCACCCTTGTGGGGCCCCAGTGTTGAGGATCAGCGGGGTGGAGATGTTGTTACCTACCCTCACCACCCAGGGGCGGCCCGTCAGGAAGACCAGTACCCAGTTGCACAGGGCAGGGTCGAGACCCAGTGTCTCGAGCTTGATGACGAGTTTGGAGGGTACTATGGTGTTAAATGCTGAGCTGTAGTCAATGAACAGCATTCTCACATAGGTATTCCTCTTGTCCAGATGGGTTAGGGCAGTGTGCAGTGTGGTTGCGATTGCGTCGTCTGTGGACCTATTGGGGCAGTAAGCAAATTGGAGTGGGTCTAGGGTGTCAGGTAGGGTGGAGGTGATATGGTCCTTGACTAGTCTCTCAAAGCACTTCATGATGACAGAAGTGAGTGCTACAGGGCGGTAGTCGTTTAGCTCAGTTACCTTAGCTTTCTTCGGAACAGGAACAATGGTGGCCCTCTTGAAGCATGTGGGAACAGCAGACTGGGATAAGGATTGATTAAATATGTCCGTAAACACACCAGCCAGCTGGTCTGCGCATGCTCTGAGGACGCGGCTGGGGATGCCGTGTGGGCCTGCAGCCTTGCGAGGGTTAACACGTTTAAATGTTTTACTCACGTCGGCTGCAGTGAAGGAGAGTCAACAGGTTTTGGTAGCGGGCCGTGTCAGTGGCACTGTATTGTCCTCAAAGCGAGCAAAGAAGTTGTTTAGTCTTTCTGGGAGCAAGACATCCTGGTCCGCGACGGGGCTGGTTTTCTTTTTGTAATCCGTGATTGACTGTAGACCCTGCCACATACCTCTTGTGTCTGAGCCGTTGAATTGCGACTCTACTTTGTCTCTATACTGACGCTTAGCTTGTTTGATTGCCTTGCGGAGGGAATAGCTACACTGTTTGTATTCGGTCATGTTTTCGGTCACCTTGCCCTGGTTAAAAGCAGTGGTTCGCGCTTTCAGTTTCGTGCGAATGCTGCCATCAATCCACGGTTTCTGGTTTGGGAATGTTTTAATAGTTGCTGTGCGTACCACATCGCAGATGCACTTGCTAATAAACTCAATGTTGTTGTTTGACGCAGTGCGGAACATATCCCAATCCACGTGATCGAAGCAATCTTGAAGCGTGGAATCAGATTGGTCGGACCAGCGTTGAACAGACCTTAGCGCGGGAGCTTCCTGTTTTAGTCTCTGTCTATAGGCTGGGAGCAACAAAATGGAGTCGTGGTCAACTTTTCCAAAAGGAGGGCGGGGGAGGGCCTTATATGCGTCGCGGAAGTTAGAATAACAATGATCTAGAGTTTTACCAGCCCTGGTAGCACAATTGATATGCTGATAGAATTTAGGGAGTCTTGTTTTCAGATTATGTGGTTTCCAGTTTACATAGAGTCAAATAAGTTTGTTCAGGGCCGTCGATGTGTCTGCTTGGGGGGGAATATATGCGGTGATTATAATCGAAGAGAATTCTCTTGGTAGATAATGCGGTCGACATTTGATTGTGAGGAATTCTAAGTCAGGTGAACAGAAGGACTTGAGTTCCTGTATGTTGTTATGGTCACACCACGTCTCGTTAATCATAAGGCATACCCCCCCGTCCCTCTTCTTACCAGGAAGATGCTTGTTTCTGGTGGGGCGATATGTGAAGAAACCAGCTGGCTGTACCGACTCCGATAGTGAGCCATGTTTCCGTGAAGCAAAGACCGTTACAGTCTCTTATGTCTCTCTGGAATGCTACCCTTGCTCGGATTTCATCAAACTTAAGATACACAATGAATTGCAGTATTTGGTTTGATTAAAATTGATTTTACAGGTCTTTTCAAATAATTTCTGGGGTTATCTAGAACCTGAAAGGGTTATTTGTGTGAAAGGTTATACCTGGATTGAAACCAAAAAGTGTTCACCTATCGGGGACAGACGAAGAACAGTTTTGGAACCATTTTACATATTTTCTTTTTGACTAACTCATATACTCAGCTGGCTCACAGTGATGGACTATACCATTCTATTGGTTGACTCACAGTGCCGGACTATACCATTCTATTGGTCTGTGCGTTAAACCTATTATCATGGGTAGGGCGATCTGCGAGCATATTTGCTGGCTTAGAATATCAGAACCCCAGATATTATTTGAAAAGGCCTGTAAAATCAATTCTAATCAAACCAAATAATGCAATTCATTGTGTATCTTAAGTTTTATGAATTACATTTGCATACAATGCTATGGTTGTGATAGTTGATAAGATGACAGCACTCCTGATTGAGACTGGCAGTGTGTCTGTACTGTATGGTAAATGATATGGGATGAGTTGGAGCTGTGGGACCCTGGCGGAGGCCTCCAGGTGCGTAGAGTTGGTCATCGCTCCTATCTGTTTACACAGTACGACTGAATAATTGATGATGTCTACTGTCTCTGTATATAGAGCAGGAATATGATGAGATCATCAGGATGCAGCGTCTCTCCTGAATATAACGAGTGCTGCATATGACCAACGTTGCCAAGATCCTAGATCCTAGATCCAAGATCCTAGATCCAAGATCCTAGTGTAGTGGGATTTTTGGCGTATCAGGGGCAGCAACAGTTGGGTACTGGAGGAACACAGAGACAGTGAGGAAAGTGTGTGTGTGTGTGCGTGCGTGTTCATGCGTGTATGTGTGTGTCTGTTATCTTTGGGTGAGGGTATTTTCATAGATCTACTAGGTCTACACTCCCATTGGGTGCGTTAGGTAGGCCTATTTGAAATAGCTTCCTTACCTCCTCTGTCAGACTGAAAACCTCTTGTTGATGTCGGTGTAACGGTATTTCATGTGTCAGACTTCCCTGGCAGTGCCGCTTTGCTGAACACTGTTTTAGAAGCTGTCAGCAACCTTTCACACAGATGCTTTGTTATTGGAGTACTGTACACTGCTCCAGATTTAGATGAAGCCATCAGGTATTGACAAAGCTAGCACAGTGGTGTTTTCTGTCTTTTGTCTTTCTGTTTGGTTTACAGAGTGACATGAATGAATAAGTGAATGAATGAGGGTACTTCTCTCTCTCATTTCTTAGCCAGAGTTTAGTTTAGTGTAGTTTATTAATTCGACCATTTAAAAAAAACAAGCACACATAAAACTTAAAAGCCATACATGCACATTAATAAAATCATTGAGGATAACACACAATAAAGTCTGGGACTTATTTCCATTGTGGTCCTCTTGAGATAAGATGGCTATACAAGATCGAACACAGTATGGCAGTGAAATAATAAAACAAAAACATAAAAGAAGAACATCTATCTCATCATTCCAGTTACATCATAGGGGTTATTCATATGGGCACAGAGGACATCAACATATTTTTACTTTATTTTTAAAGCTGCCCAGAGAGGACGTTGTTTTTATAGGCAGAGGCAACTCATTCCATTCTGAGGCTCCAGTATACAAGAAAGTACCTTTCCCAGCATTACTCCTGAAGCTACACAAGCACACATCAGCAACACCTGATCTGGTGCTGTGATTGTGTGCATCCCTAACACGAGGAAAGTAATCACTTAAATATCTGGGCGCAGGACCATAAATACTCCTGTAAACCAAACCTAGTCTAATCTGGGACACCCTAGCCTCAACAGGCAGCCAGTTTAGTTCCTGAAAGCAGCTCCTGCCTATGTGAGTACGTGGACTCACCTTCAATACTACCCTGATCAACTTATTCTGGGCTATCTGGAGCTTCCCCTTCATAGGTTTAGATAAGCCCCCAAACCAGGAAGTACTAGCATAGTCAAAATGGCATTGAATGAGGGCAGTAGCTAGCACTTTCATGGAGTCCTTATCAAGCAGCTTGGACTTTCTAGCCAAAAACTTAGTCGTGGCATTAACCTTCCCTAGCACCTTATTGGCCATGCTCACACCTCCCAAGCTTCCATCAAGGATACATCCCAAGTAGCTAACAGAGGTTTTAGTAGTCAGCACCTCACCCCCTAACTCCACTCTGATTTCAGACAACCTACACAATTGAGGTCTGGATCCAAAAATAATTGCTTCAGTTTTCCCTCAGTGCAGAGATAGCTTATTATCTCCAAGCCATTTGCTAATGTTAGTAAGCTCTGTGCTAAGTATGCTCTCCAACATAGTTTTACTTTTGTGAGACACCAGAAGTGTAGAGTCATCCGCATAAAGAAAAAGACAGCAAGAACAAGCATCTTTCATATCATTAATATACAATAAAAACAGCAGAGGTCCAAGCACGCTCCCCTGCGGAACGCCACAACTCATTGGTTTTGCCTGAGACAGTGAACCATTAACCTCTACTACTTGCTCCCTTTCTGATAAATAGGACTTTACCCAGCCTAGAGGGATACTGCTTAACCCCAGTGCCTCCAGTTTGGAGATTAGGAGACAGTGGTTAACTGTATCAATGGCCTTCTGTAGGTCAAGCAGTACCATTCCACACAGATTACCCTCATCAATCTCTTTCCTGATGAAGTCAGTCAAGTAAAGTAGACATGAATCAGTGGAGTATGTTTTTCTAAAACCCGACTGAAAATCATACATTAGACCCTGTTTGTTAACATAATCATACATTTGCTCATGTACAATTCTCTCCAGGATCTTTGATGTTACACAGAGGATAGATACAGGCCTATAATTCCCAGGGTCAGACTTTATCCCCTTCTGATACAGAGGTATAACTTTAGCTTGTGTCAGCGATTGGGTGCAGAGATGTAGCCGGAGTCAGGCGCAGGACACAGGATTTTGAGCAACAAAACGGAGTTTACTCAAAAAATCTAGCAAAATTCCAAATAGGAACATACATACACACTAGCACATACAACAACCACTAAAGACACCAACAATCACGGACAGAACAGAAATGTAAGCCAGAGGGTTAAATAAGGAACATGATAAGGGAATTGAAACCAGGTGTGTGTAATACAGACAAAACAAAACTGAAACATGGATCGGTGGTGACTAGAAAGCCGGTGACGTCGATCGCCGAACACCACCCGAACAAGGAGAAGGGCCGACTTCGACGGAAGTTGTGACAGTACCCCCCCTGACGCGCGGCTCCAGCAGCGAGCCGACACCGGCCTCGGGGACGACCCGGAGGACGGGACGCAGCATCTCTCCTCCGGGCCGTACCCCTCCCACTCCACGAGGTACTGAAGGCCCCTAGCCCGATGCCTTGAGTCCATGATGGCTCATACGGTATACGCCGGGACCCCCTCAATGTCCAGAGGGGATGGAGGAACCTCCCGCACCTCAGACTGCTGGAGCGGACCAGCCACCACCAGCCTGAGGAGAGACACATGGAACGAGGGGTTAATGTGATAATCAGGGGGGAGTTGTAACCTATAACAAACCTCGTTCAGTCTCCTCAGGACTTTAAATGGCCCCACAAACCGCGGACCCAGCTTCCGGCAGGGCAGGTGAAGGGGCAGGTTTCGGGTCGAGAGCCAGACCCGATCCCCCGGTGCATACGCCTCACTGCGGTGGCGGTCGGCACTCGCCTTTTTCCTCCTGACGGCCCGTTGTAGGGCAGCGTTCCATGTCTCCTCTGAGTGCCGAAACCATTCATCCACCGCAGGAGCCTCAATCTGGCTCTGATGCCATGGTGCCAGGACCGGCTGATAACCCAGCACACACTGAAACAGTGATAGGTTGGTAGAGGAGTGGCGGAGGGAGTTTTGGGCCATCTCCGCCCAGGGGATGTAAACCGCCCACTCCCCCGGCCGGTCCTGGCAATAGGACCGCAGAAACCTACCCACATCCTGGTTGACTCTTTCCACCTGCCCGTTACTCTCGGGGTGGAAACCTGAGGTAAGGCTGACCGAGACCCCCAGGCGTTCCATAAACGCCCTCCAGACTCTAGACGTGAATTGGGGACCCCGATCAGAAACTATATCCTCAGGCACCCCGTAGTGCCGGAATACGTGGGTGAACAGGGCCTCCGCAGTTTGTAGAGCCGTAGGGAGACCGGGCAAAGGAAGGAGACGGCAGGACTTAGAAAACCAATCCACAACGACCAGGATCGGGGGAAGATCCGTCACGAAATCCACCGATAGGTGTGACCACGGTCGCTGTGGAACGGGAAGGGGTTGTAATTTCCCTCTGGGCAGATGTCTAGGTGCCTTGCACTGTGCGCATACCGAACAGGAGGAAACATAAACCCTCACGTCCTTAGCTAAAGTGGGCCACCAGTACTTCCCAGCAAGGCAGCGCACCGTCCGACCGATGCCAGGATGACCAGAGGAGGGTGACGTGTGAGCCCAACAGATCAAACGATCGCGGACATCAAACGGAACGTACAGACGCCCAGCTGGACACTCAGGTGGAGTGGGCTCTGCACGTGACGCCCGCTCGATGTCCGCGTCCATCTCCCATACCACCGGTGCCACCAGGCGAGAAGCTGGAATTATGGGAGTTGGATCCGTGGACCGCTCCTCTGTATCATACAGCCGGGACAGTGTGTCTGCCTTAACGTTCTGGGAACCTGGTTTGTAGGAAAGGGTGAAAACAAAATGGGTGAAAAACATGGCCCACCTTGCCTGGCGAGGGTTCATTCTCCTCGCCGCCCGGATGTACTCCAGATTGCAGTGGTCAGTCCAAATGAGAAAAGGGTGTCTAGCCCCCTCAAGCCAATGGCTCCACGCTTTCAGAGCCATGACAACAGCCAACAACTCCCGGTCCCCCACATCATAGTTTCGCTCCGCCGGGCTGAGCTTCTTCGAAAAGAATGCACACGTGCGGAGCTTTAGTGGCGTACCCGAGCGCTGAGACAGCACAGCCCCTATCCCTGCCTCGGACACGTCCACCTCAACTATGAACGCTAAGGAGGGATCAGGATGAGCCAGCACGGGAGCCGAGGTAAACAGAGCCTTCAGGTGACCAAAAGCCCTGTCCGCCCCAGCTGTCCACTGCAGTCGCACCGGTCCCCCCTTCAGCAGTGAGGTAATGGGAGCCGCTACCTGACCAAAACCCCGGATAAATCTCCGGTAGTAGTTGGCAAACCCTAAAAACCGCTGCACCTCCTTTACCGTGGTGGGAGTCGGCCAATTACGCACGGCTGAAATGCGGTCATTCTCCATCTCTACCCCTGACGCTGAAAAGCGGTACCCTAGGAAGGAGACGGACTGTTGGAAGAACAGACATTTCTCAGCCTTGACGTACAGGTCATGTTCCAACAGTCGACCAAGCACCCTGCGTACCAGGGACACATGCTCGGCGCGTGTAGCGGAGTATATTAGAATGTCATCTATATACACCACTACACCCTTCAGGTCCCTGAAAATCTCATCTACAAAGGATTGGAAGACTGATGGAGCATTCATTAACCCGTACGGCATGACGAGGTACTCATAATGCCCAGAAGTGGTGCTAAATGCTGTCTTCCACTCATCTTCCGCCCGGATACGCACCAGGTTGTAAGCGCTCCTGAGGTACAATTTTGTGAAGAAACGCGCCCCGTGTAATGACTCGGTCATACTGGCTATGAGCGGTAACGGGTAACTGTATTTTACCGTGATCTTATTTAACCCTCAATAATCAATACACGGGCGCAAACCTCCATCCTTCTTCTTCACAAAAAAGAAACTCGAGGAGACAGGTGAGATGGAAGGCTGAATGTATCCCTGTCCCAGAGATTCGGTGACATATGTCTCCATAGCCACCGTCTCCTCCTGTGACAGAGGATACACGTGACTCCTGGGAAGTGCAGCTTCTACCAAGAGATCTATCGCACAAACCTTGCAGGAATATTATCCAGGCCTGTGGCTTTGGAGCATTTAAGCTCTGCCAGCATACTGACTATTTTGGCTGTTGCTACCTTTGCAAAAGAAAAAGAGTTTGGCTGAACCCCTAACTCTACATAATACTTCTTGACTTAGTTGCTTCCATACAAACCAGAACTGGTGGGCAGCTTGCTAACCAGCTTGCTGGCAACAGAAGTAAAAAAATAGTTGAATTCATTGGCAACCTCTGCTTTTTCATATACCTTCTCCCCTTTGATGTTCAGAGGAGAAACATTCTATAGTATGATTCCCTTCCGTTTCTTCATGACCTTGGAGTGTATTACTATTCATGTTACGTTATAAGTTGTTATAAAGCTACAGTATATGAACTAGTCCAATGTGTCAAGAATGGACGACAGCCATTTCAACAGATGGCATCTTACGGCCATTCACAGTAGCGCTTCAGAAGGACGGTTGGACAGTCTACACCTGTTTTAAAGTGGAATACAATGCACAAACCACTGGCCTAATGAATATGAATCAGTGTTGAGCCTGCCTGCTCTGGCATGCACTTGTAGCTTACACCACCATTCAGACAGAATTGTAACATGTCAGGCAGTCTCAGTGTAACAATGACAAATGATTCATATCTAATCAAACCAGGACATGTTAGATTTACTGTACAACCACAGACATCATGTCATCATTTGTTAAGGTACCTTAGTAGCCTGACCGCGAAAGCATGTTTGCATTCATGTTTCGTACTCTGTAGGTTACAGTTGGCTTAAGTTACCTGGAGGATTTAAAAATTCAAATAGGCCTATATTTTCATAGGTTTCTATTTCCAATACATGCTGTGTATTTGGTATGGCCCAGTGGAATTGGGACTTAGTTGGTATGGCCCAGTGGAATTGGGACTTAGTTGGTATGGCCCAGTGGAATTGGGACTTACACAGTTACCTTCAAGGGAAATTACCAAAGCCTATAGATTGAGGGAGTGTTTTATGTAAATGTCAGCTGTACAGTGAAATACTCCTTTGAACTGGACATAACAGGAATTCATTCAGTTGTTTTGAAAATAGCTTTTTTTAGAGAATAGGACTACATTTTGACTTTAAAAGCCCTAAGATAAAGTTATTATTATCAGTTTGCAGTTCGGTTGTTTCCTGAATATTTCCTCTACATGTACTCGGGTGTCTGCAGTCAGAGAGATGTGTAGGCAGCACATTGAGTGTTTATAATGAATAGCTGTGGTGCTGCCATGGGTTCTGAGATATAGAGGACCTGTCCTTTACTGCAGTGGAATTTTACTGTGGCTAGCTGGGAGCTGTAGCTGTGGCCCCCTTACCACTGCCCTCGCCCCCCGTCCCCCCCTCCCCTGTCCTGCCCTGCTCAGCATCACTCTGTCTAGCGCTCTACCCAGTGACGTTTAATCACCTATCATCTCATCTCCTCTCCTCCTCTCTAGCAACTCGGTCTACACAGGAAAGCACTACTGGTTACATTCACAGGAATGGCATAATATTACACAGGTCTATCAGCTGTTGTAAAAGCATCGTCATGTTACCTTTTGTTCTGGAATGTGCTGCCAGATTTTCCTGGCTGCTGATTACCACTCATGTATGACTATCTCATCATAGCACCGAGTTGCTCTCTTGGCTTCATGAATATTCAAATCAGGGTTTTATTATTGGCCTTCTGTCTGCATGGCAACTCGCAAATCTGCCTCTGAATATTAGATGAGATTGATAATACACTCCATTTGTCTCTTGAAATGGAGTCAACCTCTTGTGTAATAATAATTATAATAATACATGCCATTTCCCTCTATTACCTCAAATGAAATCAAATGTTATTGGTCACATACACATAGTTAGCAGATGTTAATGCGAGTGTAGCTAAATGCTTGTGCTTCTAGTTCCGACAGTGCAGTAATGTTTAACAAGTAATCTAACAATTCCCCAACAACTACCTAATACACACAAATCTAAAAGGGGTGAATGAAAATATGTACATATAAATATATGGATGAGCGATGGCCGAGCGGCATAGGAAAGGTGCAATAGATGGTATAAAATACAGTATATACATATGATATGAGTAATGTAAGATATGTAATAAGTGGCATTATTTAAAGTGGTATTGTTTAAAGATTAAAGTGGCCAGTGATTGGGTCTCAATTTAGGCAGGCACCTGTCGTAAAGCTCACACCTGTACAATTTAATCTTTCCCTCCATCTTCAATCACCTCTCCTCCTTTCCCTCCTTCCTGTCCACCTTCTACTCCTGTATTCTCCATGTCTGTCTGCTTCTCTGTTTCCTCCTCACTGTGTCTCACTCTCTTCCCTAGCTACACATCAGAGGCTCTTCACACTATATTTCCCCACCTCCATGTTCCCTGTCTCTCCTTAACCCTCACTGTCTCTAGTCCTATCAATCAATGCAATCATGTGCCCTCATGATGCCATGGTTAGTACACCCCCTCATCACCCGAACCCCCCCACCCCCCACCATTCTTCTCATCACCCCCCCACCCTTCTCCTCATCCCTCGTTCCTCCCCCCACCCTTCTCCTCATCCCTCGTTCCTCCTCCCCCACCCTTCTCCTCATCCCTCGTTCCTCCTCCCCCCACCCTTCTCCTCATCCCTCGTCCCCCCCACCTTTCTCCTCATTCCTCGTTCCTCCTCCCCCACCCTTCTCCTCATCCCTCGTTCCTCCTCCCCCACCCTTCTCCTCATCCCTCGTTCCTCCTCCCCCACCCTTCTCCTCGTTCCTCCCACCCTTCCACTCATCCCTCGTTCCTCTTCCCCCCACCCTTCTCCTCATCCCTCGTTCCTCTTCCCCCGTCTCCCTCTGGGTCTCTTTTCTCTTCCTCCTTGACTGAACCATTCAAGCAAAACACCAGAGGATTATCACTCAACCATTGAGAAACACACACACACACAACCATACACTGAAACACTCACACGCTTTCACTCAACACGTTGCCTGGCCAGAAGTGTCTGTGCTCTTGGTAAAGACAGGGTCTATGTTTGTTGACGGTGTATGATGTGATGATGCGAGAGCTCAGCTGTCTGAGAAAACGGGGCTCTGAGCTGAACAAAAACAAAGGGGCGGGAGGAGAGAAGAGTGAGAGGAGAGAGAGGAGTGGAGCCCACGTGCCTCAGAGCTGGAGCTGTATCTGTAGCTAGCCGTCGTGTCTCACTCTGCTAATGGAGGACTGGGGGTAAGGCTTTTGTTGTTAGGACGGAACGGAGGGAGGTAGTCTGCCTGCGTCCTCCCTCTTTTTGGGTGCATTCATTTGCGGTCCTTTGTCTTGGCTATAGCCTATAGTGGTTTCTCACTGTCTGGTTATTGCAGTTGGTTGATGTGCTGGTGTGTTTGAGGTTGAGGTGTCTGTGTACGTGTGAGTGTGTGTGTGTGTGTGTGTATATTTGGTTATGTGTGTGGAGATGGAGAGCCCTAATGAAATATGTGTGTTGTGATCTTCTTCATAGTGTTGCTGGGGTATGTAGAGGAGAAAAAGGGTCATTCATGTTCCTTTCCATTTGTCACTATTAGGTGTGTTAGAGTTTAACTGGACTGACTACATGTGCTCTTTTGTGTAAAAGACTAGTAGGCCTTAATACATTAGAATTTTGATCAATTTCAAGTATTGATTTCTGTACATATTACAATGGTTTAGGACAGGAAGCATTTAGAAATATGCTGTCTGCCAGAAAGATAGTAACGGGTGAAGAGGTGTGAGGTGGTGTTTGTGTGTATACACTACCATCTAGCCTTGTTCCCAGACAGGACTGTCCTACACTAGAACAAAAGCCTCCTCTTGATGGATTAACCAACTGTGGTGCACACCCAGCTCTCTCCCCATGCACCCGAAGCCCTTTTTGTATTTCAACCAAAGCCGTGCTCACGTTTTGTCTGGGGAGAAACTGCATTTTGAAGTCTGTATCGCTCTCTTTCTCTCTCTCGTTTTCCCTCTCTCCTTCTCCCAATTGTCAAAAGTATTTTTCCAGCCATTAGTTTAGGACGGCTGAGGTGACCCAAATACCCATGCAGTGCCCCCCCCCCCCCCCCCACACTCTAAAGCAGAGCCCTCTATTGTCTCTCCCAGGCAGCGTCACTAAGCCTTCGTCCTCGGGAATGGCTTAAAATATTTGTATTTTAATTTTGCCCTTATTTTACCATGTAAGTTGACTGAGAACACATTCTCATTTACAGCAACGACCTGGGGAATAGTTACAGGTCGTTGCTGTAAATGCGACATACAGGTCTTGGTTTGGTGAAGATGTGTTATTGTTATTGGGCTCGCAAGGGGTCGCAGCGGTCTAAGGCACTGCATCTCAGTGCAAGAGGTGTCACTGCAGTCCCTGGTTCAAATCCAGGCTGTATCCCATCCAGCTGTGATTGGGAGTCCCATTGGGCGGCGCACAATTGGCCCAGCATCGTTCGGGTTTGGCCGGGGTAGGCTGTCATTGTAAATAAGAATTTGTTCCTAACTGACTTGCCTAGTTAAATAAAATTAAAATACATTGTTTTTGTTGGTAGCAGACTGCCATCAAGGTGATTGCATGGCTGATGAGGGGTTGCTGTATCGGATGTGAAAGAGACATCCGGTCGCTCTCTTGGAGTACAATCTGGAAGTTGTAGGCTCTACTGCCATAGGCATTACAGAATGTGATATTTGCCTTGATTAAGGACTCAACCAGCAAGCCGGTGGTCTCTCCAGCCACAACACTGTTAGTGGAAACCATTCTCCATACTAGCATGTTACCCTTTCTACTTAGCGCTGTGTTAATATTAGAGACACTAATGGGGATAGACTGTTATTTTGTTCTGAGACAAATCATTCCTCATGGAGTCTGAGGTGGTTTTTAATGTCATATTGGTCACATGTTGCGTAAACAACAGTGAAATCCTTACTTACGGGCCCTTTCCAACAATGCAGAGAGAAAAACAGAACAAATATAGAAAGATAATAACACAAGAAATAAATCCACAATCAGTAACAATAACTTGGGGTACCAGTACCAGAACAAAGGGAGGGTTGCTGTACCAGGACCAGAAGGAGGGCTTCTGTACCAGGACCAGAACAGAGGGAGGACTGCGGAACCAGGAACAGAATAGACGGAGGGCTGTTGTACCAGGACCAGAATGGAGGGAGGGCTGTTGTACCAGAACAGAGGGAGGGCTGTTGTACCAGGACCAGAACGGAAGGAGGGCTGTTGTACCAGAACAGAGGGAGGGCTGTTGTACCAGGACCAGAACAGCGGCAGGGCTGTTGTACCAGGACCAGAGCAGAGGGAGGACTGTTGTACCAGGACCAGAACGGAGGGAGGGCTGTTGTACCAGGACCAGAGCAGAGGGAGGGCTGTTGTACCAGGACCAGAGCAGAGGGAGGACTGTTGTACCAGGACCAGAACGGAGGGAGGGCTGTTGTACCAGGACCAGAACAGAGAGAGGGCTGTTGTACCAGAACAGAACGGAGGGACGGCTGTTGTACCAGAACAGAGGGAGGGCTGTTGTACCAGAACAGAGGGAGGGCTGTTGTACCAGAACAGAGGGAGGGCTGTAGCTTCTGTTGCTTTCAATCATCAGTTGTCTCACATCTGTTTGAGCTGAATGACATTTGATGGCATTATGAATTAAAGGGAACTAATGTTTACATGGATTAAGAAGGACAACTTTAACAGTTTGTTTTCAATTCCCACAGCAAATCTCTGAAATGGCCTTTCGCTGTATTTTTTGTAGTTTGGATGAAAGCAACTGACCACATTGTATTGCTATTATTAATTATCCTCTTTCTTCTCCCCTCAGTGCCTGAAGACCAAGACTCTGCTGCAGACTCCCAAAACCTCCTCACATCCTCTCTGCCAAATCTAGGATCATGTCGGGTGCCTATGACGAGTCGGCCAGCCAGGAGGATGCCACAGACAGCTTCTGGGAGGTGAGAAGAGACCACACCTGTTTGGAGATATATTCATATGTAGTCAAACATGTATCCCTTTCAGTGGAACTGGGATTTGAACCAGCAACTCCAGGTGTCCACACTTTGCTGGCACTGCGTCACCCTCTTTTGGCTTTGCAGCAGAGCTGGCAGCGTGACAGGCCGCTGACTAGGGCTACTGATGTGGAGGGATTGTGTGTGTGTGCCTCAGACGGAGCGATAGCCTGCTCCTCCACGTCCCCCAGGACCAAGCTCTGCTCTATGGGGGATCTGTCTTTCTGACTCTGTAATTGACTCCTGGACCACCTGAAGGCACCTCAGACTCTGGGCTCCTTTAAAAATGTCCGAAACCCTTTAGGAAGGCTTTCTGTTAGATATAGAGTAGCTGTGTTCCCTGTTGTACTTTCCCCTTGTCAGCTGTGTACTTTGTGTCAGTGTCCATGTCTAGCTGTGTCCTTTTCTGTCTATGTCTCTTGTTTTAATTTATTTTATTGCACCTCACTCTAGCACTTTGAGACAGTTTTTCAATGAAAAGCAAGTTATAAATTCAATGTACTATTGTTATTATTCTTATTTTAGCACCACTAGCCCCTACCATCCCCTATACTCTTGCTCTTCCCAGGCATCAAGTCCCATCCTGCAGGCTAGGGGGGAGTCCCTCTTAGGGTGGCACGACAATGATCACTCATTAAGGAGACACTGACAATACCGTTCTTAAGGTGGCAAGACAATGATCACTCAGTAGGGAGACACTGACAATACCGTGCTTAAGGTGGCACGACAATGATCACTCAGTAGGGAGACACTGACAATACCGTTCTTAAGGCGGCACGACAATGATCACTCAGTAGAGAGACACTGACAATACCGTTCTTAAGGCGGCACGACAATGATCACTCAGTAGGGAGACACTGACAATACCGTTCTTAAGGCGGCACGACAATGATCACTCAGTAGGGAGACACTGACAATACCGTGCTTAAGGTGGCACGACAATGATCACTCAGTAGAGAGACACTGACAATACCGTTCTTAAGGCGGCACGACAATGATCACTCAGTAGGGAGACACTGACAATACCGTTCTTAAGGCGGCACGACAATGATCACTCAGTAGAGAGACACTGACAATACCGTTCTTAAGGCGGCACGACAATGATCACTCAGTAGGGAGACACTGACAATACCGTTCTTAAGGCGGCACGACAATGATCACTCAGTAGAGAGACACTGACAATACCGTTCTTAAGGCGGCACGACAATGATCACTCAGTAGAGAGACACTGACAATACCGTTCTTAAGGCGGCACGACAATGATCACTCAGTAGAGAGACACTGACAATACCGTTCTTAAGGTGGCATGACAATGATCACTCATTAAGGAGACACTGACAATACCGTTCTTAAGGCGGCACGACAATGATCACTCAGTAGAGAGACACTGACAATACCGTTCTTAAGGCGGCACGACAATGATCACTCAGTAGAGAGACACTGACAATACCGTTCTTAAGGTGGCATGACAATGATCACTCATTAAGGAGACACTGACAATACCGTTCTTAAGGTGGCACGACAATGATCACTCAGTAGGGAGACACTGACAATACCGTGCTTAAGGTGGCACGACAATGATCACTCATTAAGGAGACACTGACAATACCGTTCTTAAGGCGGCATGACAATGATCACTCAGTAGGGAGACACTGACAATACCGTTCTTAAGGCGGCACGACAATGATCACCCAGTAGGGAGACACTGACAATACCGTTCTTAAGGTGGCATGACAATGATCACTCATTAAGGAGACACTGACAATACCGTTCTTAAGGTGGCACGACAATGATCACCCAGTAGGGAGACACTGACAATACCGTGCTTAAGGTGGCACGACAATGATCACCCAGTAGGGAGACACTGACACCACTGTTCGTGGAACGCCACATTCTTAAGGTGGAATGTTTTGAATGTAATTGAAATGCCTCTCATTCTGGTACCTATGAAAGGTGGGAAACTATAAGCGTGCTGTGAAGCGGATTGATGATGGCCACCGGCTCTGCAATGACCTGATGAACTGTATACAAGAGCGAGCCAAAATCGAGAAGGCCTACAGCCAGCAGCTGACCGACTGGTCTAAGAGATGGAGACAGCTGGTGGATAAAGGTACGAGGGGAGAAGGGGAGACACACCCAGCAGCTCACTGTGGATTGGAAGAGTTATATTGCCATCTGTAGGAGCATGCTTTCTTTTTTTATAAACTCTTTCTAGTTTTGTCATGGAGATCAGCGAATGCAATGTGCAGGATATTCATTGAGTCATAGAGTAATACTTCCATCTGTTTCTCAAAATGCTAATGGACCTCCCCCTTCTTCCTCTAACCCTAACCCTCTTCTCCTTCTCCCTCTAACCCTACCTCTTCTCCCTCTAACCCTAACCCTCTTCTCCTTCTCCCTCTAACCCTAACCCTCTTCTCCTTCTCCCTCTAACCCTAACCCTCTTCTCCTTCTCCCTCTAACCCTGACCCTCTTCTCCTTCTCCCTCTAACCCTAACCGTATTCTCCTTCTCCCTCTAACCCTAACCGTATTCTCCTTCTCCCTCTAACCCTACCTCTTCTCCCTCTCCCTCTAACCCTAACCCTCTTCTCCTTCTCCCTCTAACCCTAACCCTCTTCTCCTTCTCCCTCTAACCCTAACCCTCTTCTCCTTCTCCCTCTAACCCTAACCCTCTTCTCCTTCTCCCTCTAACCCTAACCCTCTTCTCCTTCTCCCTCTAACCCTAACCCTCTTCTCCTTCTCCCTCTAACCCTGACCCTCTTCTCCTTCTCCCTCTAACCCTAACCGTATTCTCCTTCTCCCTCTAACCCTAACCCTCTTCTCCTTCTCCCTCTAACCCTAACCCTCTTCTCCTTCTCCCTCTAACCCTACCTCTTCTCCCTCTCCCTCTAACCCTGACCCTCTTCTCCTTCTCCCTCTAACCCTAACCCTCTTCTCCCTCTCCCTCTAACCCTAACCCTCTTCTCCTTCTCCCTCTAACCCTGACCCTATTCTCCTTCTCCCTCTAACCCTAACCCTCTTCTCCTTCTCCCTCTAACCCTAACCCTCTTCTCCTTCTCCCTCTAACCCTACCTCTTCTCCCTCTCCCTCTAACCCTGACCCTCTTCTCCTTCTCCCTCTAACCCTACCTCTTCTCCCTCTCCCTCTAACCCTAACCCTCTTCTCCTTCTCCCTCTAACCCTACCTCTTCTCCCTCTCCCTCTAACCCTGACCCTCTTCTCCCTCTCCCTCTAACCCTACCTCTTCTCCTTCTCCCTCTAACCCTGACCCTCTTCTCCTTCTCCCTCTAACCCTGACCCTCTTCTCCTTCTCCCTCTAACCCTAACCCTCTTCTCCTTCTCCCTCTAACCCTACCTCTTCTCCCTCTCCCTCTAACCCTGACCGTCTTCTCCTTCTCCCTCTTACCCTACCTCTTCTCCCTCTCCCTCTAACCCTGACCGTCTTCTCCTTCTCCCTCTAACCCTGACCGTCTTCTCCTTCTCCTTCTCCCTCTAACCCTGACCCTCTTCTCCTTCTCCCTCTAACCCTACCTCTTCTCCCTCTCCCTCTAACCCTGACCGTCTTCTCCTTCTCCCTCTTACCCTACCTCTTCTCCCTCTCCCTCTAACCCTGACCGTCTTCTCCTTCTCCCTCTAACCCTGACCGTCTTCTCCTTCTCCTTCTCCCTCTAACCCTGACCCTCTTCTCCTTCTCCCTCTAACCCTAACCCTCTTCTCCTTCTCCGTCTAACCCTGACCGTATTCTCCTTCTCCTTCTCCCTCTAACCCTGACCCCCTTCTCCTTCTCCCTCTCCCTCTAACCCTGACCCTCTTCTCCCTCTCCCTCTAACCCTAACCCTCTTCTCCTTCTCCCTCTAACCCTACCTCTTCTCCCTCTCCCTCAGGGCCCCAGTACGGCAGTGTGGAGAGGGCCTGGGTGGCAATGATGACCGAGGCTGAGAAGGTGAGTGAGCTGCACCAGGATGTGAAGAACGGACTGCTCAACAATGACTTTGAGAAGGTGAAGAACTGGCAGAAGGACTCCTACCACAAGCAGATGATGGGAGGCTTCAAGGAAACCAAAGAGGCAGAGGAGGGCTTCAAGAAGGCCCAGAAACCATGGGCCAAGAAGCTCAAGGAGGTGAGCTTCTTGAGCTTCTTGAACCACCTGAACTACTGTACACTTGAGCATTGCCGTAGAGATCCGGACCGAATCAGAACATGCACCACGCTCTGCTGTAACCTTGAAGTAGTTTGCATTCAAATGATACCTCCAAAAGTGTAAATATCCTTCAAAAATATACCATATCTTCCCTCCTCAGCTTGAGACTGCCAAGAAGACGTACCACCTGGCGTGTAAGGAGGAGAAGGTGGCGTCCAGCAGAGAGGCCAACAGCAAGGCAGACACCTCAGTCACAGCCGACCAGCAGAAGAAGCTCCTGGACAAGGTGGACAAGTGCAAGCAGGACTCTCAGAAGGTGAGCTATCCAGACCCCTACTGCCCAGACCCCTACTCCCCTGACCCCTACTGTCCAGACCCCTACTGCCCAGGCCCCTACTGCCCAGGCCCCTACTGCCCAGGCCCCTACTGTCCAGGCCCCTACTGCCCAGGCCCCTACTGCCCAGGCCCCTACTGCCCAGACCCCTACTGCCCAGGCCCCTACTGCCCAGGCCCCTACTGCCCAGGCCCCTACTGTCCAGGCCCCTACTGCCCAGGCCCCTACTGCCCAGGCCCCTACTGCCCAGGCCCCTACTGCCCAGGCCCCTACTGCCCAGACCCCTACTGCCCAGGCCCCTACTGCCCAGGCCCCTACTCCCCAGGCCCCTACTCCCCAGGCCCCTACTGCCCAGACCCTCCACTGCTCACCCTCCTCTTCCTCCGTCTCTTCATGATAGGGAGGCATCTCATCCTATTGCCATTACTAGTTCCAGAAGTTTTTCTTGACCATGCGTCCTGACCAGTTAAAGATCTTGGCCCAATGATTATCTATTCACTAGTATAGTGAAGGGGTTCCCAAACATTTACACTCAGGCCCCCCTACCAGCATTGGGGAACATCCCGCTCCGCCCCCGGTGCGAGCTTGCCACACCTATTTCTATGGGCACAAGCACTGTTCATGGCACAAACTGTTCACAGCCCTCTTGTAGACTTATCTCCTGCAAAATGACACATTTGGCCATGTCTCATGTGTATTCATGTGATATGAGTGACTTAAACGTAACAACAAAATCGATGGGCAAAAAAACCTAGCTAGAAAACGTTAGCTGACATGGACTAATTGATCTGGACATTTCTGACAAGTTGTAAATAGCTCTCTAAGGTATGCAATGACTGATGACTGACATAAGTGTGGTGGGGGGGGGGGGGGGGGGCACATTCTGAAAGGGCTCTGAAACATTTAAACACATTCTGAAAGGGCTCTGAAACATTTAAACACATTCTGAAAGGGCTCTGACACATTAAAACACATTCTGAAAGGGCTCTGAAACATTAAAACACATTCTGAAAGGGCTCTGACACATTAAAACACATTCTGAAAGGGCTCTGACACATTAAAACACATTCTGAAAGGGCTCTGAAACATTAAAACACATTCTGAAAGGGCTCTGACACATTTAAACACATTCTGAAAGGGCTCTGAAACATTAAAACACATTCTGAAAGGGCTCTGAAACATTTAAACACATTCTGAAAGGGCTCTGAAACATTAAAACACATTCTGAAAGGGCTCTGAAACATTTAAACACATTCTGAAAGGGCTCTGAAACATTAAAACACATTCTGAAAGGGCTCTGACACATTAAAACACATTCTGAAAGGGCTCTGAAACATTAAAACACATTCTGAAAGGGCTCTGACACATTTAAACACATTCTGAAAGGGCTCTGAAACATTTAAACACATTCTGAAAGGGCTCTGACACATTAAAACACATTCTGAAAGGGCTCTGAAACATTTAAACACATTCTGAAAGGGCTCTGACACATTAAAACACATTCTGAAAGGGCTCTGAAACATTTAAACACATTCTGAAAGGGCTCTGACACATTAAAACACATTCTGAAAGGGCTCTGACACATTTAAACACATTCTGAAAGGGCTCTGAAACATTAAAACACATTCTGAAAGGGCTCTGACACATTTAAACACATTCTGAAAGGGCTCTGAAACATTAAAACACATTCTGAAAGGGCTCTGACACATTAAAACACATTCTGAAAGGGCTCTGACACATTAAAACACATTCTGAAAGGGCTCTGAAACATTAAAACACATTCTGAAAGGGCTCTGACACATTTAAACACATTCTGAAAGGGCTCTGAAACATTTAAACACATTCTGAAAGGGCTCTGACACATTTAAACACATTCTGAAAGGGCTCTGAAACATTTAAACACATTCTGAAAGGGCTCTGACACATTAAAACACATTCTGAAAGGGCTCTGAAACATTTAAACACATTCTGAAAGGGCTCTGAAACATTTAAACACATTCTGAAAGGGCTCTGACACATTTAAACACATTCTGAAAGGGCTCTGAAACATTAAAACACATTCTGAAAGGGCTCTGAAACATTAAAACACATTCTGAAAGGGCTCTGACACATTAAAACACATTCTGAAAGGGCTCTGAAACATTTAAACACATTCTGAAAGGGCTCTGAAACATTTAAACACATTCTGAAAGGGCTCTGACACATTTAAACACATTCTGAAAGGGCTCTGAAACATTAAAACACATTCTGAAAGGGCTCTGAAACATTTAAACACATTCTGAAAGGGCTCTGAAACATTAAAACACATTCTGAAAGGGCTCTGACACATTTAAACACATTCTGAAAGGGCTCTGAAACATTAAAACACATTCTGAAAGGGCTCTGACACATTAAAACACATTCTGAAAGGGCTCTGAAACATTTAAACACATTCTGAAAGGGCTCTGACACATTAAAACACATTCTGAAAGGGCTCTGAAACATTAAAACACATTCTGAAAGGGCTCTGAAACATAAAAATATGTAATCCGCTTTGCGGGGGTCAACGGCCCCTCAGCTCTGAACTGTACAGCCTGTGTGGTTGTTTATCCCTGACATGTTATTAACATACTCTCTGTCTGATCTTCACAATGCAGGCTAAGGAGAAGTATGAGAAGGTTCTGGATGAGCTGAGGAAGTGTACGCCCCAGTACATGGAGAACATGGAGACAGTGTTTGACACGTGTCAGCAGTTTGAGGATAAGAGACTGAGCTTCCTCAGGGAGGTGCTGTTGGACATCAAACGACACCTCAACCTCACCGAGAACCAAAGGTATGTCCATACTCACACACACCTTGGCCCACCACCTGGGCACCACCATAATGATACACTACACTGAGTCCAGATGAATGTGTCAGAACAGAGGTGTAACTTCTCTCTATGTCTATCCGTCTTCAGTTACGCCACAGTGTACAGAGACCTGGAGCGCACCATCACCTCTGCCAGCGCACAAGATGACCTGAAGTGGTTCAGCAACAACCACGGCCCTGGTATGCATATGAACTGGCCCCAGTTTGAGGTACACAACCACTTCTTCCCAGTTAGCCTAACAATGCGTGTGTTTAATTGATCGTTTTCAACTCATGGAATTAATTTCAATTCACTTCTTCCATTGACTGAATGGGAAAAACTAGGAATTGACTTGTAACTGTGGCTTGCTCCCCGCCTTCCTTCCTTCCAGGAGTACAATCCAGAGCTCACTCACATGATCAGCAAACGAGAGAAGTCGAAGAAAGGGGCAGACGGTATAATACTGACTAGCGTGACAGCAGCACCGAACCACGTGGCAGCACCGGACCATGTGGCAGCACCGGACCATGTGGCAGCACCGGACCATGTGGCAGCACCGGACCATGTGGCAGCACCGGACCATGTGGCAGCACCGGACCATGTGGCAGCACCGGACCATGTGGCAGCACCGGACCATGTGGCAGCACCGGACCATGTGGCAGCACCGGACCATGTGGCAGCACCGGCTGGAGACAGGGGCAGGTTGGTCTCATAGACAGGGGCAGGTTGGTCTCATAGACAGGGGCAGGTTGGTCTCACAGACAGGAGCAGGTTGGTCTCACAGACAGGGGCAGGTTGGTCTCACAGACAGGGGCAGGTTGGTCTCACAGACAGGGGCAGGTTGGTCTCACAGCCAGGGGGAGGTTGGTCTCATAGACAGGGGCAGGTTGGTCTCATAGACAGGGGCAGGTTGGTCTCACAGACAGGGGCAGGTTGGTCTCATAGACAGGGGCAGGTTGGTCTCATAGACAGGGGCAGGTTGGTCTCACAGACAGGGGCAGGTTGGTCTCACAGACAGGGGCAGGTTGGTCTCACAGACAGGGGCAGGTTGGTCTCACAGACAGGGGCGGGTTGGTCTCACAGACAGGGGCAGGTTGGTCTCACAGACAGGGGCAGGTTGGTCTCACAGACAGGGGCAGGTTGGTCTCACAGACAGGGGCGGGTTGGTCTCACAGACAGGGGCGGGTTGGTCTCACAGACAGGGGCGGGTTGGTCTCACAGACAGGGGCGGGTTGGTCTCACAGACAGGGGCAGGTTGGTCTCACAGACAGGGGCAGGTTGGTCTCACAGACAGGGGCAGGTTGGTCTCACAGACAGGGGCAGGTTGGTCTCACAGACAGGGGCAGGTTGGTCTCACAGACAGGGGCAGGTTGGTCTCACAGACAGGGGCAGGTTGGTCTCACAGACAGGGGCAGGTTGGTCTCACAGACAGGGGCAGGTTGGTCTCACAGACAGGGGCAGGTTGGTCTCACAGACAGGGGCAGGTTGGTCTCACAGACAGGGGCAGGTTGGTCTCACAGACAGGGGCAGGTTGGTCTCACAGACAGGGGCGGGTTGGTCTCACAGACAGGGGCGGGTTGGTCTCACAGACAGGGGCAGGTTGGTCTCACAGACAGGGGCAGGTTGGTCTCACAGACAGGGGCAGGTTGGTCTCACAGACAGGGGCAGGTTGGTCTCACAGACAGGGGCAGGTTGGTCTCACAGACAGGGGCAGGTTGGTCTCATAGACAGGGGCAGGTTGGTCTCACAGACAGGGGCAGGTTGGTCTCACAGACAGGGGCAGGTTGGTCTCACAGACAGGGGCAGGTTGGTCTCACAGACAGGGGCAGGTTGGTCTCACAGACAGGGGCAGGTTGGTCTCACAGACAGGGGCAGGTTGGTCTCACAGACAGGGGCAGGTTGGTCTCACAGACAGGGGCAGGTTGGTCTCACAGACAGGGGCGGGTTGGTCTCACAGACAGGGGCGGGTTGGTCTCACAGACAGGGGCGGGTTGGTCTCACAGACAGGGGCGGGTTGGTCTCACAGACAGGGGCGGGTTGGTCTCACAGACAGGGGCAGGTTGGTCTCACAGACAGGGGCAGGTTGGTCTCACAGACAGGGGCAGGTTGGTCTCACAGACAGGGGCAGGTTGGTCTCACAGACAGGGGCAGGTTGGTCTCACAGACAGGGGCAGGTTGGTCTCACAGACAGGGGCAGGTTGGTCTCACAGACAGGGGCAGGTTGGTCTCACAGACAGGGGCAGGTTGGTCTCACAGACAGGAGCAGGTTGGTCTCATAGACAGGGGCAGGTTGGTCTCATAGACAGGGGCAGGTTGGTCTCACAGACAGGAGCAGGTTGGTCTCACAGACAGGGGCAGGTTGGTCTCACAGACAGGGGCAGGTTGGTCTCACAGACAGGGGCAGGTTGGTCTCACAGCCAGGGGGAGGTTGGTCTCATAGACAGGGGCAGGTTGGTCTCATAGACAGGGGCAGGTTGGTCTCACAGACAGGGGCAGGTTGGTCTCATAGACAGGGGCAGGTTGGTCTCATAGACAGGGGCAGGTTGGTCTCACAGACAGGGGCAGGTTGGTCTCACAGACAGGGGCAGGTTGGTCTCACAGACAGGGGCAGGTTGGTCTCACAGACAGGGGCGGGTTGGTCTCACAGACAGGGGCAGGTTGGTCTCACAGACAGGGGCAGGTTGGTCTCACAGACAGGGGCAGGTTGGTCTCACAGACAGGGGCGGGTTGGTCTCACAGACAGGGGCGGGTTGGTCTCACAGACAGGGGCGGGTTGGTCTCACAGACAGGGGCGGGTTGGTCTCACAGACAGGGGCAGGTTGGTCTCACAGACAGGGGCAGGTTGGTCTCACAGACAGGGGCAGGTTGGTCTCACAGACAGGGGCAGGTTGGTCTCACAGACAGGGGCAGGTTGGTCTCACAGACAGGGGCAGGTTGGTCTCACAGACAGGGGCAGGTTGGTCTCACAGACAGGGGCAGGTTGGTCTCACAGACAGGGGCAGGTTGGTCTCACAGACAGGGGCAGGTTGGTCTCACAGACAGGGGCAGGTTGGTCTCACAGACAGGGGCAGGTTGGTCTCACAGACAGGGGCAGGTTGGTCTCACAGACAGGGGCGGGTTGGTCTCACAGACAGGGGCGGGTTGGTCTCACAGACAGGGGCAGGTTGGTCTCACAGACAGGGGCAGGTTGGTCTCACAGACAGGGGCAGGTTGGTCTCACAGACAGGGGCAGGTTGGTCTCACAGACAGGGGCAGGTTGGTCTCACAGACAGGGGCAGGTTGGTCTCACAGACAGGGGCAGGTTGGTCTCACAGACAGGGGCAGGTTGGTCTCACAGACAGGGGCAGGTTGGTCTCACAGACAGGGGCAGGTTGGTCTCACAGACAGGGGCAGGTTGGTCTCACAGACAGGGGCAGGTTGGTCTCACAGACAGGGGCAGGTTGGTCTCACAGACAGGGGCAGGTTGGTCTCACAGACAGGGGCAGGTTGGTCTCACAGACAGGGGCGGGTTGGTCTCACAGACAGGGGCGGGTTGGTCTCACAGACAGGGGCGGGTTGGTCTCACAGACAGGGGCGGGTTGGTCTCACAGACAGGGGCGGGTTGGTCTCACAGACAGGGGCAGGTTGGTCTCACAGACAGGGGCAGGTTGGTCTCACAGACAGGGGCAGGTTGGTCTCACAGACAGGGGCAGGTTGGTCTCACAGACAGGGGCAGGTTGGTCTCACAGACAGGGGCAGGTTGGTCTCACAGACAGGGGCAGGTTGGTCTCACAGACAGGGGCAGGTTGGTCTCACAGACAGGGGCAGGTTGGTCTCACAGACAGGGGCAGGTTGGTCTCACAGACAGGGGCAGGTTGGTCTCACAGACAGGGGCAGGTTGGTCTCACAGACAGGGGCAGGTTGGTCTCATAGACAGGGGCGGGTTGGTCTCACAGACAGGGGCAGGTTGGTCTCACAGACAGGGGCAGGTTGGTCTCACAGACAGGGGCAGGTTGGTCTCACAGACAGGGGCAGGTTGGTCTCACAGACAGGGGCAGGTTGGTCTCACAGACAGGGGCAGGTTGGTCTCATAGACAGGGGCAGGTTGGTCTCACAGACAGGGGCAGGTTGGTCTCACAGACAGGGGCAGGTTGGTCTCACAGACAGGGGCAGGTTGGTCTCACAGACAGGGGCAGGTTGGTCTCACAGACAGGGGCAGGTTGGTCTCACAGACAGGGGCAGGTTGGTCTCACAGACAGGGGCAGGTTGGTCTCACAGACAGGGGCAGGTTGGTCTCACAGACAGGGGCAGGTTGGTCTCACAGACAGGGGCAGGTTGGTCTCTCCACCACCACGGTTACCTTCTGTAATAGAACAAACATGCCTTTCTAACATGTAGAGTCACTGTGAGTGTCATCACAGAGACCATTTTCATGTTTTATCAATACTAACAGCAGAATGTATCTATTTTTACGATGTCAGGGGTGTAATAGGCATTGTGCAATAGTAAGTAAGTAAGCCTTGTCCGATGTGTAATGTGTAAGGGGTTAAATAGTAAGTAAGCCTTGTCCAATGTGTAGTGTATAAGGGGTTAAATAGTAAGTAAGCCTTGTCCGATGTGTAGTGTGTAAGGGGTTAAATAGTAAATATGCCTTGTCCGATGTGTAGTGTGTAAGGGGTTAAATAGTAAGTAAGCCTTGTGCGATGTGTAGTGTGTAAGGGGTTAAATAGTAAATATGCCTTGTCCGATGTGTAGTGTGTAAGGGGTTAAATAGTAAGTAAGCCTTGTGCGATGTGTAGTGTGTAAGGGGTTAAATAGTAAATATGCCTTGTCCGATGTGTAGTGTGTAAGGGGTTAAATAGTAAGTAAGCCTTGTCCGATGTGTAGTGTGTAAGGGGTTAAATAGTAAGTAAGCCTTGTCCGATGTGTAGTGTGTAAGGGGTTAAATAGTAAGTAAGCCTTGTCCGATGTGTAGTGTGTAAGGGGTTAAATAGTAAGTAAGCCTTGTCCGATGTGTAGTGTGTAAGGGGTTAAATAGTAAGTAAGCCTTGTCCGAGCCAGAACAGCCCATAGGTGCAATAGGCAATGTATGAATTCTGTGTATGAGATGTTATATCTGTTTTCATACAGATGACATCAGTTGTTTGCTCAAGACTATTTCCTGTTGTAATGGGGGCTAGAACATTTATCTTGTCTAATGTCCAGGAGGTGGCAGCAATGATTCACGTTGATATAAAGTTAACAGTTCATAAATAAGCATGCGATGTTATTGCAAACTACAGTATCACTACGATGTCGATTAGGGCAGCCCCCCGCACCTCTCTGATGGGGTTAAATGCAGAATATTTAGGTTGAATGCATTCAGTTGTTCAACTGACCAGGTATCCCCTTTCCCTTTCAAATAACCTGTTGTGAAATGTCACAGTTGTGTTTGGTAATATCTCCACAAGGGCTGTTTAGTGGCCAGAAGATGATGTCACCCAGTTGTTTTAGTATTATTATGTTATTATAGCAGAACAAAGAAGTGGTGGCGGGGCATATACTGTTGCATGTTTTCTCGTGCTGGGTTGACATGAATAAAGAGATCAGCTCATAAAAGTGAAACATCCAGTTTGTGTCTCCAATTCACTCAGCCCTTTCTCCTCTGTGCTGGTCACATGATGACCATGTTGTTGGATAGTGATCCTAGTTACTGGAGGAAGCTTGTGGTGAAATTGTTCTGCAACCGAACAATGATGATGATGATGGTCTATGATGTTGAAACGTCTCCTCCTCCACAGTGTGAGCAGCTCTGATAAGAACCAGGCCTACTCCTCCCAGGACCAGTCGGCAGAGTGGTCAGACGATGAGCAGGCCGCGCCAAACTCCGGCTCAGACACCAATGGGGGTGGGGCCAACCCCTTTGAGGAGGAGTCAGCGAAGGGCGTACGGGTGAAGGCGCTGTACGACTACGACGGGCAGGAACAGGACGAACTCACCTTTAAAGCAGGTGAGCATCCCAACAAGAACTAACAACTCTATTTGGTTGTGATTCTGTGTTTGTCATGTTGTCATGTATCTTTTGAAAATGTTATGCCAAAAAATCTATTTCCCATTTGGGACAATACTGCTACTACTACTGCTGCTATGACTACAACTACTTGTGAACTTTTTAGAAGCGGAATCTGTTGATTGGGTACCACAAGAAAGACACTAAATTGTGCACTGAACTTTTCAATTATATTTGTTTTGATATATATGATTTAAAACCAATCATCTAACTAACCCGCAGTAGGATAAAAGGTTTCCAAACATAAAAATCAGTTTTTTTGTCTCATTACCTTTTTCATCCCAAAAAGAAAACAAACAATAGCAACATCCACGGTCCTGGCATGCATATGAACTGGCATCAGTTTGAGGTACAGTTTGCAAAAAGTTGACATACACACCTCAAATTTAACCCAAATTTCAACCAAAAATCAACAACAGAGTTTCAAGGTTTGGTTGATTTCATATTGAATTCATGTTTGTTGATAACTCAATCAAATATCAATCAAAATGATATGTCGATCTGATGTCTCCCTCTCTCCTTCCCTTCCTCTCTCTCGATCTCTCTCCATCTCTCACTCTCTCGCTCTCTCTCTCCCTCTCTTTCTCTCTCCCTCGCTCTCTCCCTCACTCTCCACCTCTCTCTCCATCTCGCTCTCCCTCTCTCTCTCGCTCCATCTCTCCCTCTCCATCTCGCGCTCCGTCCTTTCTCACAGGAGACGAGCTAACTAAACTAGAAGACGAGGATGAGCAGGGCTGGTGTAAAGGCCTGTTGGACAGTGGCAAGTTGGGTTTATATCCTGCTAATTACGTAGAGCCCATCTAGTTGGGTTCATATCCTGCTAATTACGTAGAGACCATTTTGTTGGGCTTATATCCTGCTAATTACGTAGAGCACATCTAGTTGCTTGGGTCACCCAGACTGAACCGTCCAATCATACTGCACATTGCCAGAGACTTCAAAGCAATGCTTCCCTGTTCCCCCTCTTTGCCTGACCAACCAACACACTGACTGAACAGTCTTTATTTAAACAATCCCCTAGGACCCACATCAGAGAAACCCAGCACCAACATAACCAACACATATCAGCTACAACACTGGGATTGTTACCACAGTCAAACCATGGCAGTATGTGTGTACCAACAACACCACAACACCTACGAGCGCAGGAAAAATATTCTGCCGTGTTCTATTCCAATGTTGTGCTGTGGTTATGATGACATTTACCTGGCAGTATGTAAGTATGTTCCCTCGTAACACTAGTGATATGGTATAGTCAATGGTGCCTGCATAGCCAGAATAAGCTATGCACTGTGCATTGTAAATATTAGCAGATTCTTTTTTTTTTTTGCAATCTGGATGCTATGCGAAACTGTACAGTCCTGTTTTTTTTTTCATCTGTCATTCCATGTAAGGTTTTAAATATGCTGTACAGTACAAAAGATTCTCACTGTTTTTCTATCTTTTCTATGTGAGTTGCTCCTGTGTTGAGTGTTATGCAGTGTTTGGTGTTTTCCCCCTGAAGTCCCCCTGAGCAACAGCAGCAGCATGTCCTACTGGATCACAATAATGACATTTAGCTGCAAGACCCTTGACAAATCACTGTCGAGCGGAGCAGAGCAGTTCTACACTGTTGAGCCTTGTTCATTGTAACGGTATACAACAGTGTTTCTCTACCCACCGTTGTACCAGGGACTGGTAAGCTATGGTTCCTTGGATGACTGTTTATGTTGAAAACCTGCTCTCAAGATCAGATGAAATCGGTGTCAGTCAGATAAACATCTGATGGACCCCTCAGCAATGTCCCAGGGACCGGTGCCCGCCGGACCCAGGATCCTGGGAATGAGAAACACTGGTATAGAATACATACTTTCCCCAAGGCAGCATTGAGTGTACTTGTAGTACATCTGACCATGTTCCTCATGTGCCTGTAATTTCCTGTGTAATTTCCTGACCTCACTGCTTTCTGGACTCATCACTTCTAGTACCTCTGACCATGTGTTGGGTTTAGGTGTGAGAGCATGTGAACAACAACCCCTTCCTTTTTTCTGGTTACATGTTTACAACAGTGGCTTTTTCGAAGGGTCAGGGTTCAAACATTAATTAGCCTACGTGGGCCTCCACAAAGGTTCAGCACAAATACAAAATTGATCCAACACCACCCTACTCCATCAATGGTGACACGGGAATAGGCTTGTCATCAGAAATGGACTGTCGCTGACCAAATTAAAGGAGCCAAAGAAATGTGGGAATATGAGCGAATTCTGGGAATTTGCTGTATGTATGATCACATTTACAGTAACAACCCAACGAGAGCCCCACTTCCCCATGGGAAATACTAGATCCTGTCTCCTCTGGCTCAACACTGTAACCATAACAACTGTTTTTGTTGCCATGGCTTCAGTTTATTATGCGACTTCTATGTCCTGTCTTTTTTATGAATGAAAATGATAAGTCACCTTTAATGTGTCCCAGCTCAGTCTCCACCTTGCTATCTCTGATCTAACAGTCATTGCATGCTCGATCACCATAAATAAGCATTGAATTCTACTGTGAGCTTACTGTACAAATTGACCAAACTTTGTTTATGGTTTTATTCTGTCAGTTGAATCCTAAACATAATCTCATGAAAACTGATGCCAATGATTTTGGTCTCTTAACTGTCAAAATTTTCAATTTTCAATGTTTTTTAACATCTCCAAATAATTGGGAGAATTTGAATCTATACAACACACAATCCTGTTAAATCTTAATCCTTATATTTTGAGCTAGTGAATCAAACAGAATCTTCAGCAGAGATTATACTTGTAATATGTGTGACTGTTATATGACACAGCTGTAGTGTTCGTTTCCTTAGCAACCCTGGAAGGTAGTGAAGGCTATAATACCCTGACTGCTCTCTCAACACAAGAGGTGTGTACTCTTACTGACATGGGGACAAAAAGCTACAGTACAAAGTGCACTGCAAAAAAAGGCAGAAAGCGGAGCCTCCACTGAAATATTGATGAGGAAACTGAATTTTCTGCTGCTAGAAGTTTATTCTGGAGATCTGGGATATATGGCTGTCGGGGGAAATTTTGGGACTGCACACATCCGATTGTGGGGTAAAACACTTTAACCATCAGCTCTCAAAATGAGAGCTCTGAAACACAAGCCTAGCTAACTCCGTAAATGCTTTACCTGAGCCACCACTCATACTCACAACACACACTCTAACAGGGAGAGAAAGAGAGCATGCATATTTAACGATGCATTTACCTTGTATTTTACCTCGTTTTGCGTACTGTATGTAGGGGGACCAGTGGTCGGACATGTGGGAAAGCCCTAGTGGTCTAGAAGTCTGTCTGTTTAGAATAATAGCTATTTACTCTACAAACTGTAGTGCCCGTTAATCTGCATACAACAAAATAAAATGCTTCATCAAAACATTGATATGACTATTGTGATGATGATAGGTACATGCATTCTGTGGATAGAGGGGTGGTATACATCCATTAAAATAAATCCCCGGTGCTGGATCCAAGAGGATAATGTAAAACAAAAAAGTAAATCTGCACCCTTGTATGATGCTCCAAAAATATGCACTCTGTGGACATGTAAACTTGCACTCTTAGAAAAAAGCGTTATGCGGTTGTCCCCATAAGTGAACCCTTTTTGATTCCATGTAGAACTCTTTTGGGTTCCAGTTAGAACTGTTTTGGAAAGGGTTCTACATGGAAACCCAAAATATTCTACCTGGAACCAAAAGTTTCTTCAAAGGGTTATCCTATGGGGACAGTCGAATAACCGTTTTTGGTTCTAGATAGCAATTTTTTTTTAATGTATACTCTAGACCCGGGGTATTCAACGCCTAACCCTACTAGGTCCGGAGCCTGCTGGTTTTCTGTTCTACCTGATAATGAATTGCACACACCTGGTATCCCAGGTCTAAATCAGTCTCTAATTAGAGGGGGACAATGAAAAAAATGCAGTGGAACTGGCTTCGAAGTCCAGAGTTGAGTTTGAGGGCTCTAGACTATGTGGAGGACCCCATTTAATATGGAACCAGTGTTAAAACACTTTACTTAAAGCCTGGAGATATAGCACTCTAAAGCTGATCATTGGCATATATGAGCCTTTATAACAAGTCTAATCATTTTTTTACCTGCAGGCTGTAAGTAAAGTGTTACACAACTCACCACTAGAGGTCATCAGTAAACTTCAGCTCCTACCAGAGTATGTGAGTCGTGCGGACCTGGAACCCGAGCTTGTCCAATTTGATTGGAACTTGGAGCAAGATTCCCCAAGGCTGGAGCGTCAGCCTTCTCGCCCGCTCCAATTTGGCTCCAGTAGCGCTCACTCCACGAGCTCAGGGCATGCCCGCTCCAGCATGAATTTTTAGTCTACTAGTGTGCTGCTAATAGTCCCTTGCTTTAGCTACTGTCATGGAATTCGCTAAATGTTTTCATTAAAAAAAACGGATAAAACGCACAGGTGCCAAATCAAGGTGACTTACAAAGATGAGGACCAAGAGCAAGAGGGAGTGTGGTGATGTAGTGGCCACTGTTATGTGTCAAGCTTGGATACTACCTGCTGGTATGGTCCTAAACTGTTAGGTTATAGACCGGATGCCATTGTTCTACCCGCGGGATATCGCAGTTGTTACACGCTGGCTACATGAAACATCCACAACTAAAGAATCATTGTGGAATCTGAAAAGATGGTGATGGTGTACGTACTACGTGCACATGCTAAAAGAAAGGAACGAGGGGGGTAGATAACTAAGTGTTTCATTGTAGCAAAGTATATATAAACAAAAAAATATTTTCTCTTAAACATTTCGTTCATTTTCAATCTATTATCTATACAACAGGCCATAATTGATTTTGGCCCAATAGGCCTGACTTATTCCCACATTCAAGGAGCTTTCCGTTTTGATTTGGTTATTTTGCCTAAAAACCTTTAGGCTTACCTATAGATTCTTTTATGTTTAACTCTGCATCTTTACCCAGCCTGGCAAGAGTGGCTAAACGGGTGTTTAGCATCCCCAGTGGCTCTGCAAGTGTTTAGGGAATATTCTCCGATGCTGGCCTGCTCTCCAGGCACCATCACATGAGCTTCAAGCCACAGACTGGCCAGACTGTGGCCACAGACTGGCCAAACAAATATAATTATAAATCAATTCAAAGGCATTTTTCGTTTACTTTGTATTTAATTCTAAGTAAGTTACAGCCTATATGCACAATGTATGGACTACAATGATTTAATACAACGTAATGTTGTCTAAATGCTGCACGTTTATGTCCATACCAGCCTATTGTGTCGCACTTGCAAATACTTCAAAATATATTTATTTTTAGGCTATAGCCTTGAAATAATTTAAATAATAAAGCCTAAATAATTCATTTTCGTTCCTTCCTAGGCCCCCTGTCTGGCTCCTGACCTATTTAGAGTGTTTACAGTACATTCGGGAAAGTATTCAGACTCCTTGACTTTTTCCACATTTTGTTACTTACAGCCATATTCTAAATGTATTAAATAAATAAAAATCCACATAAATCTACACACAATACCCCATAATGACAAAGTGAAAACATGTTTTTAGAAATTAGCTCATTTATAAAAAATAAAAACAGAAATACCTTATTTACATAAGTATGAGACTCAAAATTGAGCTCAGGTGCAAAAAAAATCTGAAGCATTGAAGGTCCCCAAGAACACAGCAGCCTCCATCATTCTTAAATGGAAGAAGTTTGGAACCACCAAGACTCTTCCTAGAGCTGGCCGCCCGGGCAAACTTGGCAATCAGGGGACCAAGATCCCGATGGTCACTCTGACAGAGTTCCAGAGTTCCTCTGTGGAGATGGGAGAACCTTCCAGAAGGACAACCATCTCTGCAGTGCTCCACCAATCAGGCCTTTATGGTAGTGGCCAGACAGAAGCCACTCCTCAGTAAAAGGCACATGATAGCCCGCTTGGAGTTTGCCAAAAGGCACATAAAAGACTCTGACCATGAGAAACAGGATTCTCTGGTCTGATGAAACCAAGATTGAACTTGTGATGACCCTCCCACTCTGTCTGCCAAATTCTTTCTATCTGTTCTTGTTTTCCGTAACAGAATGTCGGTGGGTGGAGCTGTGAGGGTCGTCAGCAAAATGGGAAACACCTAGGCTCGGGTGTGTCCCATTTCACTGACGACCCTCCCAACTTGTCACCCCCCCATCACCAGCCGTAAGTTTCCAACAATATTAAATGTCTCCGGGGCACGACCGAGAGAGGAGCGACCCCTAGGTGAATCAGGGTCACCTTCCCTAAGCAAAATCTCCCCCGAGAGCTTTCCATGGCAAACCAATTCCAGCCACTCTTGTTACAGCTTGATTTTACTGAGCTCCAAATCCTGTTTAAATTCTAATTCATTTTCATGCTGAACACGATCATGCTCTAGCTTAACTTCTTATGGCTGGGGGCAGTATTGAGTAGCTTGGATGAATAAGGTGCCCAGAGTAAACTGCCTGCTACTCATGCCCAGTTGCTAATATATGCATATTATTAGTGTATTTGGATAGAAAACACTCTGAAGTTTCTAAAACTGTATGAATGAAGTCTGTGACTATACCAGAACTCATATGGCAGGCAAAAACCTGAGAAAAAATCCAACCAGGAAGTGGGAAATCTGAAGTTTGTAGGTTTTCAACTCATGGCCATTCGAAGATAGAGTGGGATATTGGTCATATTGCACTTCCTAAGGCTTCCACTAGATGTCAACAGTCTTTAGAACCTTGTGTGATGCTTCTACTGTAAAGGAGGGGGGAATGAGGGCTCTTTGAGTCATGGGTCTGGCAGAGTGCCATGAGCTGACCATGCGTGTTCACGTGAGTTAGCTTGCGTTCCATTGCATTTCTGAAGACAAAGGAATTTCCCGGTTTGAACATTATTGAAGATCTATGTTAAAAACATCCTAAAGATTGATTCTATACTTCGTTTGACATGTTTCTACGAACTGTAATATGACTTTTCGTCTGAACTTTCGCATGGACTTGCCCGCGTGTCGTGAGTTTGGATTGTGTACTGAACGCGCGAACATAAAGGAGGACATAAATTATGGATTTTATGGAACAAATCAAACATTTATTGTGGAACTGGGATTCCTAGGAGTGCATTCTGATGCAGATCATCAAAGGTAAGTCAATATTTATAATGCTATTCTGACATCTGTTGACTCCACAACATGGCGGATATCTTCATGGCTTGTTTGGGCTCAGAGCACTGTACTCAGATTATAGCATGGTGTGCTTTTTCCGCAAAGTTTTTTTGAAATCTGACACAGCAGTTGCATTAAGGAGAGGTTTATCTAAAGTTCCATGTGTAATACTTGTATCTTTTATCAATGTTTATTATGAGTATTTCTGTAAATTGATGTGGCTCTCTGCAAATGCACCGGATGTTTTGGAGGCAAAACATTACTGAACATAACGCGCCAATGTAAACTGAGATTTTTGGATATAAATATGAACTTTATCGAACAAAACATACATGTATTGTGTAACATGAAGTTCTATGAGTGTCATCTGATGAAGATCATCAAATGTTAGTGATTCATTTTATCTCTATTTCTGCTTTTTTGTGACTCCTCTCTTTGGCTGGAAAAATGGCTGTGTTTTTCTGTGAATAGGTGCTGACCTAACATAATGATATGTTGTGCTTTCGTTGTAAAGCCTTTTTGAAATCGGACACTGTGGTGGGGTTAACAACAAGTTTATCTTTAAAATGGTGTAAAATACTTGAATGTCTGAGGAATTTTAATTATGAGATTTCTGTTGTTTTGAATTTGGCGTCCTGCACTTTCACTGGCTGTTGTCATATCGATCCCGTTAACAGGATCCCAGCCATAAGAAGTTAACGCAATCATGTTCTAGGTTAACACAATCATACTCTAGCTGTAACAGAAACAGTTCTTGGTGCTGTTCAAAAGAAAGACTACTAGGCCTAACAGACAGAGCAGCCTTTGTAGCGAAACTGGGAGACGGATGGTGGGTGGCAAGTCCTCGGCAAAGGCTGCCCCAGTGGTACCTACGAGTATACCACTCCATCAGATTGGCCTTCAATAACATAATTTTTTAAGTTTATCACTAATTTCAACCTGGTATTGTTCAGCGATCTTCAACATCTGTTTTTAGTACATCATTCTAACAGTTCCTCTGATGGAACGCGAATGAACTCGTCTACATTAGACGTCATAGTCACAAGTAACTGCTAAGAAAAAATCTCTTTCCCTCTGTTGAGCACACCAGACCGGATCACAACAAGAGAAACGCCAATCACACTGGGCACCACAGGAGAGAGATTAGATATATAAAAACCTTTCCCAAATCCTACCATAGCTCAACCCTAGTCTTCGTGTGGATTCACAGTGGGTAATTACGCGCTGTAGCCCGCTGGCACGGAAAACCCCCCCAGCACGCTGGTGGATTCCCCCCGAGCCACAGATGTGCCCCAGAGACAACTGCTCCACCCACGGACACCACACAAAAATAACAAACAAAATAACCACGCCCAACATATTCCAAAGTGGAACATGTCGCTAAGCCTAACAGGGGAAAAGAAAGGCTATAGCTCCGGGTAGCAAATGGCACTACCCTGCCCACATTTCCCACTGTGGTACACAGCAGATTGTACTCACCTCCTCGGACCAATGTCCCAAAAGCAAGTAGAGCAAGAGTTTCCAGCCTGGGCAGGGGGCTGAAAACTAACCAATGTTCCTCTCTCCAACGCAGCACACAATCCACCTCAGTGGCAAGTTCTACCAAACAAACATGAACAAAGACAACCAACCCTGGGCCTACCAAACAAACATAAACAAAGACAACAAACCCTGGGCCTACCAAACAAACAAACAAAGACAACAAACCCTGAGCCTACCAAACAAACATAAACAAAGGTCACCAACACTGGGCCTTCCAAACAGCACATAAACAAAGGCCACCAACCCTGGTGCTACCAAACAGCACATAAACAAAGGCCACCAACCCTCAAAAAAGCTGTAACAAAAGATGCAAACAAAGCACCTACAGAGTTGATCAAAACACTAACTCCACATTTTCTCCCAAACAAAATAATCACACCAGTTAGCTTAACAACACTAGTAATAGGCCTACTGGCATACTTTTCCAGGTTTGATGACATCACCGGACAACAAAAATCACTGATAAGTCTCTAAGGCACTATACCGAACACTTATAAGATTAGGCAGTGAGTACCAACCAAAGCACATCCCAAATCAAATCAAATCAAATGTATTTATATAGCCCTTCTTACATCAGCTGATATCTCAAAGTGCTGTACAGAGAGCATCAACCCATCATAATGCAACAAAATACTATACGCCAAAATGTCTAGGAACCAACCTTACATCCCGGACAAGCCCCTAATTGTTACGAACCGGCTCGTAGCCCTAACAAAGAGGGAGACGAGGAGATAAAGAAATAGCAAAAACATATTTATAAAAACAAAGTCAACTATATCCAAGTAACAACGGTGTGTGTATTCAGTAGTCATTAGTGTAAGTGAGTGGATGTGTGCATAGATGGTGATATTGAGGGCTGTTGAGAGGTGCCAACACAAACGAACACATAGAAGCCCCAAGTTGCCACAACAAAAGCCAACAGTGTGTCTGCATGGAGAGAATACAACAGGTGTAGACCTTACAGTGAAATGCTTACTTACAAGTCCTTAACCAACAATGCAGTTTTAAGAAAAAATTAAAATTAAAATAAAATAGATAAAAGTAACAAATAATTAAAGAGCAGCAGTAAAATACAGAGTAAATGTGCAGGGGCACCAGTTAGTCGAGGTAATTGAGGTAATATGTACATGTAGGTAGAGCTATTAAAGTGACTATGCATATATAATAAACAGAGAGTAGCAGCAGCGTAAAAGAGGGAGGGAGGGCGGATAATGCAAATAGTCTGGGTAGCCATTTGATTAGATGTTCAGGAGTCTTATGGCTTGGGGGTAGAAATTGTTTAGAAGCCTCTTGGACCTAGACTTGGCGCTCCAGTACCGCTTGCCGTGCGGTAGCAGAGAGAACAGTCTATGACTAGGGTGGCTGGAGTCTGACAATTTTTAGGGCCTTATTCTGACACCACCTGGTATAGAGGTCCTGGATGGCAGGAAGCTTGGCCCCAGTGATGTACTGGGCCGTATGCACTACCCTCTGTAGTGCCTTGCGGTCGGAGGCCGAGCAGTTGCCATACCAGGCAGTGATGCAACCAGTCAAGATGCTCTCTGGTGTAGCTGTTGAACCTTTTGAAAATCTGAGGACCCATGCCAAATCTTTTTAGTCTCCTGAGGGGGAATAGGTTTTGTCGTGCCCTTCACGACTGTCTTTGTGTGCCTGGACCATGTTAGTTTGTTGGTGATGTGGACACCAAGGAACTTGAAGCTGTCAAACTGCTCCACTATAGCCCCGTCGATGAGAATAGGGGTGTGCTCGGTCCTCCTTTTCCTGTAGTCCACAATCATCTCCTTTGTCTTGATCACGTTGAGGGAGAGGTTGTTGTCCTGGCACCACACGGCCAGGTCTCTGAGTTCCACCCTATAGGCTGTCTCGTCATTGTCGGTGGTCAGGCCTACCACTGTTGTGTCATCGGCAAACTTAATGATGGTGTTGGAGTCGTGCCTGGCCATGCAGTCATGAGTGAACAGGGACTACAGGAGGGGACAAAGCACGCACCTCTGAGGGGCCTCCATGTTGAGGATCAGCATGGTGGATGTATTGTTACCTTCCCTTACCACCTGGGAGCAGCCCGTCAGGAAGTCCAGGATCCAGTTGCAGAGTGAGGTGTTTAGTCCCAGGGTCCTTAGCTTAGTGATGAGTTTTGAGGGCATTATGGTGTTGAACGCTGAGCTGTAGTCAGTGAATAGCATTCTCACATAGGTGTTACTTTTGTCCAGGTGTGAAAGGGCAGTGTGGAGTGCAATAGAGATTGCATCATCTGTGGATCTGTTTGAGCGGTATTGCAAATCAGAGATGGCCGCCTCGCTTCGCGAAACTATGTAGTATTTAGCTTTTTTATGTATTATTTCTTACACTGTTACCCCAGGAAATCTTAAGTCTCATTACGTACAGCCGGGAGGAACTATTGGATATAAGAGCAACGTCAACTTATCAACATTACGACCAGGAATACGACTTTCCCGAAGCGGATCCTGTTTGGTCCACCACCCAGGACAATGGATCGGATCCCAGCAGGCGACCCAAAACAACGGCGCAACAGAAGGGGCCGACGGAGCGGTCTTCAGGCTCCGTAGACGGGCACATCGCCCACCGCTCCCGAGTATACTACTAGCTAATGTCCAGTCTCTTGACAACAAGGTAGACGAAATCCGAGCAAGGGTTGCCTTCCAGAGAGACATCAGAGATTGTAACATTCTCTGTTTCATGGAAACATGGCTCACTCAGGATACGTTATCAGAGTCGGTAGAGCCACCTGGTTTCTTCACGCATCGCGCCGACAGAAACAAACATCTCTCTGGTAAGAAGAAGGACGGGGATGTATGCCTTATGATTAACGAGTCGTGGTGTGATCATAACGACATACAGGAACTGAAGTCCGTTTGTTCACCTGACCTACAATTCCTTACAATAAAATGCCGACCGCATTATCTACCAAGAGAATTCTCTTCGAATATAATCACAGTCTTGTACATCCCCCCCCAAGCAGATACTTCGACGGCCCTGAAATAACTTCATTGGACTCTGTAAAGTGGAAACCACATATCCTGAGGCTGAATTTATTGTAGCTTGGGATTCTAACAAGGTTAATCTGAAAACAAGGCTCCCTAAATTTTATCAGCATATCGAATGTGCGACCCGGGCTGGGAAAATTCTGGATCATTGTTACTCTAACTTCCGCGATGCATACAAAGCCATCCCTCGCCCTCCTTTTGGCAAATCTGACCACTACTCCATTTTGTTGCTCCCTGTCACGCCCTGACCATAGAGAGCCTTTGTTTTTCTATGGTATAGTAGGTCAGGGCGTGCCTGGGGGTGTTTTAGTTATTATTTTCTATGTGAGGTTCTAGTTTCGTTTTTCTATGTTGGTGTTTGGTATGATTCCCAATTGGAGGCAGCTGGCTATCGTTGTCTCTAATTGGGGATCATATTTAAGTAGCATTTTTTCCACCTGTGTTTTATGGGATATTGTTTTGAGTTAGTGCACGTAGCACCTCTGTAGTCACGGTTCGTTTTTAGTTTGTTGTTTATTTGTTTTTGTCTTTGCTAAGTTTCACTTTATCATTAAATTGTGTGGAACTCAACATCCGCTGCGCCTTGGTCCGATATTTATTCCAGCGAACGTGACAGAATATCCCATCTACCAGGACCAAGCAGCGTGCCCAAAGAGGGAAGGATTTCTGGACATGGGAAGAAGTGATGGGGATATGCGAAACCCTTCCTTGGCGACAGACAGAAGGAGATTATGGAGGACAGCGACGATGACAGGGTTCACGGCTACAGAAAGCCCAAGGATAACCCCACGTTTTTTTGGGGGGGAGGCACATGGAGCTGGCGGCTGAGCAGAGGGAAGAGCCAGAGACTGTCAGGGAGGCAATGGCGAAGTTGGGAGAGAGTGAGATGAGAGAGATGTTGTGCAAGTGTGTTCTGCTCAACATCCGACCAGAGGATCCGGTTAGCAGTCTGGTGCAACCTGTGCCGGTTCCACGCTTCTGGCCTCAAGTGTACCTCTCCAGTCAGGTACATCCTGTGCCTGCTCCTCGCACTCTCCCTGAAGTGCGTGTCCCCAGTCCGGTACTTCCTGTGCCTGCTCCTCGCACTCTCCCTGAAGTGCGTGTCCCCAGTCCGCTACGTCCTGTGCCTGCTCCTCGCACTCTCCCTCAAGTGCGCCTTCCCAGTCCGGTAAGTCCTGTGCCTGCTCCTCGCACTCTCCCTCAAGTGCGCCTTCCCAGTCAGGTATGTCCTGTGCCTGCTCCCCGCACTCGCCCTGAAGTGCGTGTCACCAGTCTGGCGCCACCTGTGCCGGCTCCACGCACTAGGCCTCCAGTACGCCTTCCCAGTCCGGTGCGTCCTGTGCCTGCTCCTCGCACTCGCCCTGAGGTGCGTGTCTCCAGTCCGGTGCCACCTGTGCCGGCCCCACGCATCAGGCCTCCAGTGCGCCTCCCCAGTCCAGAGCTTCCGGTGATGGTCCCCAGTCCAGAGCTTCAGGCGACGGTCCCCAGTCCAGAGATTCTGGCGACGGTCCCCAGTCCAGAGCTTCCGGCGACGTTTCACAGTCCGGAACATCCAACGACGGTCCACAATCCGGAACCTCCTGAGACGGTCAACGGTCCGGAACCTACTGAGACGGTCCACAGTCCGGAACCTCCTGAGACGGTCAACGGTCCGGAACCTCCTGCGACGGTCAATGGTCCGGAACCTCCAGCTCCATGGCCAGAGCCTTCGCCTGCGCCAATGCCCAATCTAAGCACGGCGTCCAGTCCAGCTCCAGTGCCAGAGTCTTCTTCTGCGTTGGTGCCCAGTCCAGGCACAGCGTCCAGTCCCGCTCCATGGCAGGAGCCTTCCTTGATACCGAGGTCCAGTCCAGGCATAGTGTTCAGCCCGGGTCCATGGCTGGATCCACGGGATGAGCAGGTTCTTCGGCCCGCACCAGAGCCGCCACCAAAGATGGTGGATCCGTGAGCTGAGCGGGTTCTTCGTCCCGCACCAGAGCTGTCCCCGATGCTGGCAGAGCCGCGGGATGAGCGGGTTCTTCGTCCCGCACCAGAGCCGCCACCGATGCTGGAAGATCCGCGAGCTGAGTGGGGGCTACGACCTGCACCAGAGCCGCCACCGACACAAATCACCCCCCCTACCCTCCCCATTTGTTTCAGGTTTTGCGGCCGGAGTCCGCACCTTTGGGGGGGGGGGGTACTGTCACGCCCTGATCATAGAGAGCCTTTGTTTTTCTATGGTATAGTAGGTCAGGCGTGACTGGGGGTTTTCTAGTTATTATTTTCTATGTGGGGGTTCTAGTTTAGTTTTTCTATGTTGGTGTTTGGTATGATTCCCAAATGGAGGCAGCTGGTAATCGTCTCTAATTGGGGATCATATTTAAGTAGCATTTTTTCCACCTGTGTTTTATGGAATATTGTTTTGAGTTAGTGCACGTAGCACCTCTGTAGTCACGGTTCGTTGTTAGTTGTTAGTTTATTTGTTTCAGTGCTAAGTTTAACTTTATCATAAAATTATGTGGATCTCAACATCCGCTGCGCCTTGGTCCGATATTTATTCCAGAAAACGTGACACTCCCAGCCTATAGACAGAAACTAAAACAGGAAACGCACGTGCTCAGGTCTGTTCAACGCTGGTCCGACCAATCTGATTCCACGCTTCAAGATTGCTTCGATCACGTGTACTGGGATATGTTCCGGATAGCGTCGAACAACAACATTAATGTATACGCTGATTCGGTGAGCGAGTTTATTAGCAAGTGCATCGGTGATGTTGTACCAACAGCGACTATTAAAACCTTCCCCAACCAGAAACCGTGGATTGATGGCAGCATTTGCGCAAAACTGAAAGCACGAACTACTGCTTTTAATCAGGGCAAGGCGACCGGAAACATGACCGAATATAAACAGTGTAGCTAAGCGTCAGTATAGAGACAAAGTAGAGTCGCAATTCAATGGCTCAGGCACGAGAGGAATGTGGCAGGGTCTAAAGTCAATCACGGACTACAAAAAGAAAACCAGCCGTCGCGGACCCCGATGTCTTGCTCCCAGACAAACTGAACAACTTCTTCGCTCGCTTTGAGGACAATACAGTGCCACCGACATGGCCCGCTACCAAAATCTGCGGACTCTCCTTCACCGCAGCCAACGTGAGTAAAACATTTAAACGTGTTAACCCTCGCAAGGCTGCAGGCCCAGACGGCATCCCCAGCCGCGTCCTCAGAGCATGCGCAGACCAGCTGGCTGGTGTGTTTACGGACATATTTAATCAATCCTTATCACAGTCTGCTGTTCCCACATGCTTCAAGAGGGCCACCATTGTTCCTGTTCCCAAGAAAGCTAAGGTAACTGAACTAAATGTCTATCGCCCCATAGCACTCACTTCCGTCATCATGAAGTGCTTTGAGAGACTAGTCAAGGACCATATCACCTCCACCCTACCTGCCACCCTAGATCCACTCCAATTTGCTTACCGCCCCAATAGGTCCACAGACGACGCAATTGCCATCACACTGCACACTGCCCTAATCAATCTGGACAAGAGGAATACCTATGTAAGAATGCTGTTCATCGACTACAGCTCAGCATTTAACATCAGTGCCCTCCAAACTTGTCATTTGAGGCTGAAGAAATTTGTCTTGTCACAAAAACACTCACAAACTTTTACAGATACACAATCAAGAGCGTCCTGTCAGGCTGTATCACCGCCTGGTACGGCAACTGCTCGGCCCACAACCGTAAGGCTTTCCAGAGGGTAGTGAGGTCTGCACAATGCATCACCGGGGGCAAACTATCTGCCCTCCAAGACACCTACACCACCCGATGTCACAGGAAGGCCAAAAAGATCATCAAGGACAACAACCACCCGAGCCACTGCCTGTTCACCCCGCTATCATCCAGAAGGCGAGGTCAGTACAGGTGCATCAAAGCTGGGACTGAGAGACTGAAAAATAGCTTCTATCTCAAGGCCATCAGACTGTTGAACAGCCATCACTAACATTGAGTGGCTTCTGCCAACATACTGACTCAAATCTCTAGCCACTTTAATAATTAAAAATTGGATGTAATAAATGTATCACTAGTCACTCTAAACAATCCCACTTTATATAATGTTTACATACCCTAGATTACTCCTCTCAGATGTATATACTGTACTCTATACCATCTACTGCATCCTGCCTATGCCGTTTGGCCATCGCTCATCCATATATTTATATGTACATATTCTTATTCTTTCCGTTACACTTGTGTTTATAAGGTAGTTGTTGTGAAATTGTTAGATTAATGGTCCCTGATCGACACCTTCCTTCATGGTTTATCGGAGGAAATTAAAGACGAGTGGGAGTTATCCATGGACCTCAACTCCCTCATAGCCTTGACCATAAGGATTGATGGGCGCATACTGGAACGCAAGAGGGAGAGGAGGTCTGTTCTTGGCCACACTCGCTCGTCCATGGTTTCTCCCTCGCCTCTGAAGAACCCCGGATTTCCCTGACACCTGCATTCCCGAGAGAATCCGAAGTCACCCGAGTTCCTTCTGGAATCATCAGGGACTGGCGACTCGTCTCCTCCAGAGCCCATACAGCTGGGCATGGCTAGATTGTCTCGTAATTAACTTTATGCAGGCTGAGCTCCAACAGTTCCCTGTATTGTGGTACTACATGACATTATATATCCACCTGTCCAGTAAAAGACCAGGCTCATCTGTAGGTATGAGTATGCTGGTGGGACAAACAGGGAGTCTCCAAACTCCTATTACTCATACTCCTCTCCATGTTATCCTGCTGTGGGGTGACTGGTCTAAATCTCTCCGGGTGCTCATTGACTCTGGGGCTGATGAGAGGTTCATGGACGCTACCCTGGTATCTGAGCTGGGTGTCTCCACACAACCCCTCTCTATTCCCATAGACGCCAGAGCATTGGACAGATGCTCCATTAGCAGAGTCACTCACAGTAAAGTTCCCATTATCCTGTGAGTGTCAGGAAATCACAGTGAGTCCATACAGTTTGTACTAATTTAATCTCCTTGTATTCTTGTGGTTTTGGGATATTCATGGCTCCAGAGAATCAACTCTCTGATCAACTGGGCTACTGGTTCTATCCTGGGTTGGAGTCTGTTCTGCCACACACTTTGCCTTAAGGTTGCGCAGCCTACCCCGGGACGTCCTCCTGCAGGCTTGGGAAAAGCCTTGGATCTCTGTGCCGTTCCCGCGGAGTACCAGGAACTCTGGGAGGTTTTCAACAAGGCTTGCGCCACATTCCTTCCACTGCATCGTCCCTACGATTGTAACCATTGATCTTCTCCCAGACACCACACCGCCTTGGGGGCGGCTTTATTCCATGTCTGGCCCAGAGACCAAGGCCATGGAGGAGTACATTGAAGACTCTCTGGCTGCAGGTGTAATGATGGGGCGGTCAGTCGGAAGCAGGTGCAGGTGAAATGTTTTAATAAAGCAACAAAACCAAGAACATGACACTAACATAAGGCAGTATGCCGATACACAAGAACAATACCAACTGGTGAGTGAACCTGGGAGATTGACAAAAAAGTGGAGGAAATTATGAAGGTAATGGAGTCCAGGTGTGAAATCATAATGATGCGCAAACAGGTGCCCGTAATGGTGAGTGCCAGGTGTGCGTAATGATGAATCCCAGGACCGGTGGTTAGTACTTTGGCGACATTGTATGCCAGAGGGGAGCAACAGTAGCAGACATGACAGTACCCCCCCCTCTGACGTGCGGCTCCACTTCTCCGCCTTGACAAACAGGTGGTTAGCCAAGAGGTGTTCCAGGACTGCTCGAACGTGAGGGATGTGATCCTCCAGGTTGGTAGAGAAGATCAGGATGTCATCGATGTACACAATCACCTGACATCCGAGCATGTCCCTGAACACCGCGTTGACGAATGACTGGAACACTGAAGGAGCATTGACTAAGCCAAAGGGCATAACCAAGTACTCATAGTGACCAGACATCCATCTCCCACCCGGATGCGAATGAAATTGTAGGCACTCTGCAGGTCCAGTTTGGTGAAGAACCGGACCCCGCGGAGCTGCTCGATGACTGACGGCACCAGCGGGAGAGGGTACCGATACTTCGTGGTGATGTCATTGAGTTCACGGTAATCGATACAAGGGCGTAATCCTCTCTCCTTCTTAGCCACGAAGAAAAAACCAGCCGACGCAGTGGACCTGGACCTGCGGATGAAACGCTGTTGGAGTGCCTCTTGAATGTAGTCCTCCATGGCCTGGATCTCAGCCACTGACAGAGGGTAGATGCATCTGCGCTGAGGTGTAGCACCGGAAAACAGGCGAATGGCACAGTCCCAGGGGCGAGGGTCTTGAAGAATACCTCCCTTAGATCCTGATATTCCTCCGGGATGTTGGGCTGGAAGGCAACCACAGGACTCTCAACCGACGTGGAACCACAGGGGACAGGAAAGCAGGTCTTCCGGCATTCGGGTGACCAGTCGGTGATTCTTAACCTCGACCATGAGATGGTAGGGTTATGGCACTGAAGCCAAGGTAGGCCAAGGCTGATCTTGTGAACTGGTGCACTGGTGAGGAAGAAGTGGGATGTTATCCTGGTGATTGGGCTCCACGGTGAGGGTGAGTGGTTGGGTGATGTGTGTGATGGTGCCGGATCCTAGAGTCCGGCAGTCGAGACCTTGAACCGGAAAAGGAGAGGAGAACGGGTAGATAGTAATATTGAGAGAGGAGGCAAGGGTCTGATCCATAAAGTTCCCCGCGGCACCGGAATCCACTAAAGCTGTAGACACTGGGCCTAAGGGACAGTCAGCCAGAGTGATGGGTACTAAAAAGAGTCTAACAGGAAGGGCAAAAGATGGAATACTCACTCCTAGTCCAGGGTATGTAACATCACATGACCGTCCCTCTGCTTTAGTGGATCCCGGATTCTGAAGTAATGGACACCGCTGGTGCTTGTGCCCTACCTGGCCACAGTACAGACAGAGCCCCAGCTGCATCCGCCTGCGTTGTTCTGCCGCGGGAAGGCGTGTGACCCCTACCTCCATGGGTTCAGGCTCTGATCCAGAACACTCGTCGAAGGAGGGGGAGAAGCGATGTAGATGTCGACGTTCTCGGAGGAGGTTATCCAGACGGATGGCCATCGCAATGAGTGCGTCCAGGGTGAGTTTGTCATCTCGACAGGCCAGTTCCAGCTGGACCTCCTCGCGCAGGCCTCTTCTAAATAACGTGCTGAGCGCCGGCTCATTCCATCCACTGGAAGCTGCTACTGTCTGGAAGGTGAACACATACTCAGCAGCCGTCTGATTCCCCTGCTGGTGCTGAAGCAGACGCTCACCTCCCCCTCTCGAAAATACATTTAAACAGAGCCATGAACCCCTCATAAGACTCAAGCACCTCCTCTCCTTTCTCCCAGGCGGCCGTGGCCCATTCCAATGCCCGCCCAGTCAGCAGAGAAATAACCGTGGCAACCTTAGACCTCTCGGTAGCTTCATGAGGTAGTCACCTGGAATACATTTCAATTAACAGATGTGCCTTGTTAATTTGTGGAACTTCTTTCCTTCTAAATGCGTTTGAGCCAATCAGTTGTGTTGTGGCAAGGTAGAGGTGGTATACAGAAAATAGCCCATTTTGGTAAAAGACCAAGTCCATATTATGGCAAGAACAGCTCAAATAAGCAAATTAAAAATGACAGTCCATCATCACTTTAAGACATTAAGATCAGTCAATCTGGAAAATTTCAAGAACTTTGAAAGTTTCTTCAAGTGCAGTCGCAAAAACCATCAAGCGCTATGATGAAACTGGCTCTCATGAGGACCGCCACAGGAAAAGAAGACTCAGAGTTACCTCTGCCACAGAGGAGAAGTTCATTAGAGTTACCAGCCTCAGAAATTGCAGCCCAAATAAATGCTTCACAGAGTTCAAGTAACAGACACATCTCAACATCAACTGTTCAGAGGAGACTGTGTGAATCCGGTCTTCATGGTCGAATTGCTGCGAAGAAACCACTACTAAAGGACACCAATAATAAGAAGAGACTTACTTGGGCCAAGAAACACGAGCAATGGACATTCGACCGGTGGAAATTTGTCCTTTGGTCTGGAGTCTGAATTGGAGATTTTTGGTTCTAACCACCGTGTCTTTTAAAAATATTTTTTAAATATTTTTTTATTTAAGGGGTGGATCAGCGTTAATAATGCAGATAGATTGTTGCTTCAATCAATGTAATTGTCTGCATAATTTCCAATCCCCCATCAATTTGTAAGTCGCTCTGGATAAGAGCGTCTGCTAAATGACTTAAATGTAAATGTAAATGTAATATTTTTTGGGGTAAATATAATCATATACATGCATACAAACAGTCGTGGCCAAAAGTTTTGAGAATGACACAAATATTAATTTCCACAAACTTTGCTGCTTCAGTGTCTTTAGATAATTTTGTCAGATGTTACTATGGAATGCTGAAGTACAATTACAAGCATTTTTTAAGTGTCAAAGGCTTTTATTGACAATTACATGAAGTTGATGCAAAGAGTCAATATTTGCAGTGTTGACCCTTCTTTTTCAAGACCTCTGCAATCCGTCCTGGCATGCTGTCAATTAACTTCTGGGCCTTGTCCTGACTGATGGCAGCCGTTCTTGCATAATCAATGCTTGGAGTTTGTCAGAATTTGTGGGGTTTTGTTTGTCCACCCGCCTCTTGAGGATTGACCACAAATTCTTAATGGGATTAAGGTCTGGGGAGTTTCCTGGCCATGGACCAAAAATATCAATGTTTTGTTCCCCGAGCCACTTAGTTATCACTTTTGCCTTATGGCAAGGTGCTCCATCATGCTTGAAAAGGCATTGTTCGTCACCAAACTGTTCCTGGATGGTTGGGAGAAGTTTCTCTCAGAGGATGTGTTGGTACCATTCTTTATTCATGGCTGTGTTCTTAGGCAAAATTGTGAGTGAGCCCACTCCCTTGGCTGAGAAGCAACCCCACACATGAATTGTCTCAGGATGCTTTACTGTTGGCATGACACAAGACTGATGGTAACGCTCACCTTGTCTTCTCCGGACAAGCTTTTTTCCGGATGCCCCAAACAATCGTAAAGGGGATTCATTAGAGAATATGACTTTACCCTAGTCCTCAGCAGTTCAATCCCTGTACCTTTTGCAGAATATCAGTCTGTCCCTGATGTTTTTCCTGGAGAGAAGTGGCTTCCTTGCTGCCCTTCTTGACACCAGGCCATCCTCCAAAAGTCTTCGTCTCACTGTGCGTGCAGATGCACTCACACCTGCCTGCTGCCATTCCTGACCAAGCTCTGTACTGGTGGTGCCCCAATCCCGCAGCGGAATCAACTTTAGGAGACGGTCCTGACGCTTGCTAGACTTTCTTGGGCACCCTGAAGTCTTCTTCACAACAATTGAACCGCTCTCCTTGAAGTTCTTGATGATCTGATAAATGGTTGATTTAGGTGCAATCTTACTGGCAGCAATATCCTTGCCTGTGAAGCCCTTTTTGTGCAAAGCAATGATGACGGCACGTGTTTCCTTGCAGGTAACCATGCTTGACAGAGGAAGAACAATGATTCCAAGCACCACCCTCCTTTTGAAGCTTCCAGTCTGTTATTCGAACTCAATCAGCATGACAGAGTGATCTCCAGCCTTGTCCTCGTCAACACTCACACCTGTGTTAACAAGAGAATCACTGACATGATGTCAGCAGGTCCTTTTGTGGCAGGGCTGAAATGCAGTTTAAATGTTTTGGGGGGATTCAGTTCATTTGCATGGCAAAGAGGGACTTTGCAATTAATTGCAATTCATCTGATCAATCTTCATAACATTCTGTAATATATGCAAATTGAAATCATACAAACTGAGGCAGCAGACTGAAAATTTATATTTGTGTCATTCTCAACTTTTGGCCACATACTTACTCATATGTAAACATAAACATATATAAACTCAGCAAAAAAAGAAACGTCCTCTCACTGTCAACTGCGTTTATTTTCAGCAAACTTAACATGTGTAAATATTTGTATGATCATAAAAAGATTCAACAACTGAGACATAAACTGAACAAGTTCCACAGACATGTGACTAACAGAAATGGATTAATGTGTCCCTGAACAAAGGGGGGTCAAAATCAAAAGTAACAGTCAGTATCTGGTGTGGCCACCAGCTGCAATAAGTACTGCAGTGCATCTCCTCCTGATGGACTGCACCAGATTTGCCAGTTCTTGCTATGAGATGTTACCCCACTTTTCCACCAAGGCACCTGCAAGTTCTCTGACATTTCTGGGGGGAATGGCCCTAGCCCCCACCCTCCGATCCAACAGGTCCCAGACGTGCTCAATGTGATTGAAATTCGGGCTCTTCGCTGGCCATGGCAGAACACTGACATTCCTGTCTTGCAGGAAATCACGCACAGAACGAGCAGTATGGCTGGTGGCATTGTCATGCTGGAGGGTCATGTCAGGATGAGCCTGCAGGAATGGTACCACATTAGGGAGGATTATGTCTTCCCTGTAACACACAGCATTGAGATTGCCTGCAATGACAACAAGCTCAGTCCGATGATGCTGTGACACACCGCCCCAGACCATGACGGACCCTCCACCTCCAAATCGATCCCGCTCCAGAGTACAGCCCTCGGTGTAACGCTCATTCCTTCGACGATAAACGTGAACCCCTGGTGAGACAAAACCGCGACTCGTCAGTGAAGAGCACTTTTTGCCAGTCGGTTCGACATTTTATATGAAGTGAACAGCACAAAAAACAATGAACAAACGAAACTTTCTGGGGTGCTCACAGGCAACAACACAAAAACAAGATCCCACCAAAACACAGTGGGGAAATGGCTGCCTAAATATGATCCCCAAACAGAGACAATGACAAACAGCTGCCTTTGATTGGGAACCATACCAGGCCAACATAGAAATAAACAACCTAGATTACCCACCCTAGTCACACCCCGACCTACCCAAAATAGAGAATAAAAAGGCTCTCTATGGTCAGGGCGTGACAGCAGGGTCAAAATTCAAAAGGCACTCGCACATCTGAGCAATCTTTTTGCAGGTGCATTGTAACAGTTGAACAAGATGACGGAAAAAGGAAACCGAAACACTGCTCTTGATAGTATCACTGATCTTTAATAAGCTTACGTATCGTCCTCACAGCCTTCGTCAGAGCTTTTGTGATTTAAAAAAAAAAGTGCACCCTTATGTAGACCTAGCCCCACCCACATCCGTTCCACGCATCGAAAGGGGTTGAGGCGAAGGAAAAACAAATAAGTGCTACCAAATATAACAATATACATTTCATAAATATTCAAATAAAGTGTGTAAATAAGATGTATTAAACACGTCTGTAAAACCACAATGAGGACATAGACCTACCGAGCAAGTTTTCATTAATCATTGGGTACATCGTACGAAAAACATCAGAGTAATCTGAAATAGGAGCATAATTCATGTTCAAATTCACAACATAACATACATAGGCATTTCATCATTAAGACCTTTAGGAAATAATGTCTGGAGAGTGAAAATCCCAAAACATTCTCTTTTACTCAGAGTATTATTAATATCACCTCTCCTGTCTGATATCTTAACTTTCTCTATGCCACAAAATCTAAAGGTAGAAATGTCATGCTTTAGGTCATTAAAATGTACTGCGACTGGATAATCCCTGTCATTTCTCCTGATTGAACTTTTATGTTCACTGATTCTCTGTTTGAGAGAACAAGAGGTTTTACCTACATAGCACAGCCCACATGGACATTTAATGTAAATAACATGGGTGGTGGAACACGTAATAATGTCATTTATTAGGAACCGTTTTCCTGTATGTGGGTGGCACAAATATTCACAATTCATCATATTGTTGCACTGTGCGCATCCTCTGCATTTATAGCTACCATTTGGTAGAGGGCGTAAAAGTAAAAAAGTAAAAGTAAAAGTAGCTGCATGTCTGACATAACTCCACCAGTACTATTTATGATATAATTTACAAAAATTATACCTTTAAAAAAAAAAGTATATTTTAGTTTAACCACAATATTTGGTGTATTATTTGTTCTGTCTTGACAGGTGGATTAAACTGAAATTGCAACCAACTTTCTAAGGCTTGTTTAAAAAATAACGTAATTTTGGTGATTATTTCATTTTCAAATAACCGAAAGTGAGCAGTTGTAATCTGAATAAAGGGAAAAAGGCCATTCTTGTCACGCCCTGACCTTAGTTCCTTTTTTATGTCTCTATTTTGGTTTGGTCAGGGCGTGAGTTGGGGTGGGCATTCTATGTTTTTGTTCTATGTTTTCTATTTCTATGTGTTTGGCCGGGTGTTGTCTCGTTGTCTCTGATTGAGAACCATACTTAGGTAGCCTTTTCCCACCTGTGGTTTGTGGGTAGTTGTTTTCTGTTTTGTGTTGTTTCACCTGACAGGACTGTTTCGTTTCTTACATTCTCGTTGTTATTTTGTTTCGTGTTCTGTTATAATAAATTAACATGGACACTTACCACGCTGCGTTTTGGTCCGATCTTTCCTGTTCATCAGATGAAGAAGATTGTTACAATTCTTGAACATGGGGTGAGACATTCTTACTAATTTACTAGAGAACAATTTCGGATTTAAGTATAACTTTTGTATGACTAATGCCTTTAGTGAGAGATCTAATGCTTTAATAATATTTAATCATTTCTGCCATCCGAATTCATATTCGTTATATAAATAGGCCCTTTAATTTTGTCTGGCTTGCCATTCCAAATTAAATTGAATATTTTTTGTTCGTATAATTTAAAAAGGTCACTAGGTGTAGGCAAAACCTTAAGCAAATAGGTAAACTGTGATATGACTGAAGAGTTAATCAGGGTGATTTTTCCACAAGTAGACAGGTATTTTCCTTTCCATGGTAGCAAGATCTTATCTATTTTTGCTAACTTTCTATACACATTTATTGGAGTGAGATCCTTTCTTTCGGGATATGTATACCGAGTATGTCCACATCCCTGTCAGACCATTTTATTGGAAAACTACACGGTAATGTAAAAGTTGCATTTTTTAGTGATCCAATACGTAATATAGTACACTTATCAAAATTTGGTTTTAATCCAGAGAGTTTAGCAAAAGTATCTAGATCCTTCATGAGGCTGTGGAGGGATTCTAATTGTGGTTTTAAAAGAAAACATGAATCATCAGCGTATAACGACACCTTTGTTTTTAAGGGATTAAAAATATGTGGCTTAATATTATTGTTGGATCTAATTTGAACAACTAACATTTCGATGGCAATAATAAATAGATATGCCGATAGTGGACAACCTTGTTTTACTCCTCTTGACAGTTTAAAACTTTCTGAGATGTAGCCTTTATTTACTATTGTAACGTCTGCATCCAACTCACAGTCCCAAACACTTAGATCCCCGGAATGCAGCCCACTTTCCAGCTCACTCTCCAAACCCAATCACCGGAATTCTTATCCCATCTATTTGACTCCCCTTCCTCTAACCCAGCTCCCGAGCCCATCCTGTTTCCATCTTGGGTCGTGGGACCCATACAGCGGGAAATCCAATCAGCCGTCCAAGAGCCCCTATGCCACGACCCAGCACCTCCCGACACCTCTGCAGGCAAGACCTACGTTCCAGCGTACGTCAGACCCCAACTAATGCAGTGGTGCCATACTTCGCTGAGTTCTGGCCATCCTGGAATCACCCGGACCACGGAGCTACTAACACGCAAGTTCTGATGGTCATCCTTAACAGCAGACGTCAGAGATTACATTCTCTCCTGTCCCGTCTGTGCATGAGCAAAGAGCCCTCGCCAACCTCTTTGCATGGGCAAAGAGCCCTCAAGCCTTTACCTACACCACACAGACCATGGTCTCACATTGCCATAGATTTCCTCATGAATCTGCCGGACACTTCGGGCTTCATGACTATTTTAGTTGTATTGGACCGGTTCTCCAAGATGTGCCGACCCATCCCCCTTCCACATCTACCTAATGCCATGGAAATGGCAGAGTGCATGTTCCAACAGGTGTTTTGTCTGTATGGGATCCCGGAAGACATCGATTCAGATCGGGGACCCCAGTTCGTCTACAGGCTGTGGCGAGCCTTCTGCGACTGACTGGGGGCTCCATCAACCTATCCTCCGGATACCATCCCCAAACCAACGGGCAGACGGAACGTCTGAATCAGGAAATAGGGAAGTACCTTCGCCAACACTGCACCCACCAACCACACGAGTGGAGTCACTATCTAGCCTGGGCCGAATACACACAGAACTCCCTGGTACATTCCTCACCCCATCTCACTCCTTTTCAGTGTGTCCTCGGATACCAACCCCCTGTGTTTCCATGGGAGACCGAGCCTGGAACTGTGCCTGCCGTCGATGAGTGGTTTCGACGGAGCGAGCAGGTTTGGGAGACCGCACATTGGCACCTCCATCAAGCGACCCTCTCCCAGAAACGGTTCGCTGACCGGTGTCGCCGACCTACTCCACTCTTCCACCCTGGGCAACGTGTGTGGCTCTCTACCCGGGACATTCGGCTCCGTGACCCCTGCAAAAAGTTCAGTCCCCAGTTCATTGGTCCCTTCAAAATAACACACTGCATCAATCCTGTTACCTACCGTATCCAGTTGCCCCGCGATTACCGGATCTCCTCATCCTTCCATGTGTCCCTCCTCAAGCCCGTGAGGTACAGCCCTCTCTATCCTCGGGCGGCGCACCTCGGCGCCCCCCCCCCCCCAATTTGACGTCATCGCTGCACCGGCTTATTCCATCCAAGCCCTCCTTGACTCCAAGCACCTGGGTGGTCGCATCCACTACATGGTGGATTGGGAGGGGTATGGACCCGAAGAACGGTCCTGGGTTCTCACTCAGGACATCCTCAACCCAGCCAGGAACCTGGCTTTCCACGGTAACCATCCTGATCGCCCAGCTCCACGCCCCCAGGGGAGTCCCCCTGCTCAGCTTCCTAGGCTGTCAAGAGCCGCCCGTGAAGGCGGGGTACTGTAACGTCTGCGTCCAACTCACACTCCCAAACACTTAGATCCCCGGAACGCAGCCCACTTTCCAGCTCACTCTCCAGATCCCAATCACCGGAATTCTAATCACCTGTTCACACACCTGCATGTCATCATCCCACACTACTTAGTTCAGTTCCTTGCACCCCATCACTGTGAGGTATTGTTTGTTTTGAGACACACTTTTTTGGAGCTCTTTTTTATTTTTTTTATGGACTGGATCTATATACATACCATTGGATCATGTTTCAGCAATAATGAAATCAGACCGTCTTGTTGCGTGTCCTATAATCTACTATTTATATAGGAGTGGTTAAAACATGCTAATAATGGTCCTCTGAGTAATCAAAAAAAGTTTGGTATACTTCCACCGGTATGCCATCCAGCCCTGGAGTTGTCCCAGCCTTAAAGGCTTTAATTGCACCAAGAAGTTCCTCCTCTGTAATTTGGCCTTCACATGAGTCTTTCTGTACAGATGTTAATTTTACATTATTAATAGGGAAAAAATCCATACAATTAGCTTCGGTTAGTGGAGATGGAGGAGACTGAAACGAAAACATATTCTTTAAGTACTTTACTTCCTCTTCAAAATTACATTCGGTGAATCATGCGTGACTCCATCATTTGTAACAAGTTTCAATAAAAAAAATTGGTAACATTTCTATGTTGAAGATTGAAAAATAATTTGGTGCATTTTTCCCCATATTCCACCCAGTGCTTTATTTTATAATAAACTGGATCTTTCTTGAATAAGTTCCTCCATTTATTTTTGTTTTCCTCTAACTTATTCTGTGCCTCTATGGTACAGTTTGTATTGCTATCTAACTGTACTGTTAGTCCTTCAATTCCCTTTGTTAATATGGACTATTTTGATCTAAATTGCTTTTGTTTTATAGATGAGTACTGAATTGCATGGCCTCCAAAGGCACATTTAAAAGTGTCCCATAACATAGGTACAGCAGATCCCCTTATTTTATGTCAGAAAGTCAGTTATAAATTATGTCCTACTCTAATCTAATCATCCAGTAGGCTTTGATTACATTTCCAATATCCTCACCCACATGGAAATTCTGTAAGAGTAATATATATGCCAATTGTGTGATGATCCGACCGCATTCTGTCCCTTATCAACACTTTTTAAACTTTTGGTGCCAGAGAGAATGACATAAGAAAGTAATCAAGATGACTAGCATGATTAAGCCTCCATGTATATCTCACTAGGTCAGGGTATTTAAGCCTCCATATATCCACTAATTCCAATATATCCATGACATTCATGATTTCCTTAAGTGCCTGAGGGTGATAGTTTGCAGTGTGCTTTCCTTTATGGTCCATAGAGGTATTTAAAACTGTATTAAAATCCCCCACCATAATAATAGAGTCTAGTGTTGCTTGTGGAGTTGATAAATTCTTATATATATTTTCAAAGAAGCTTGGATCATCATTATTTGGACCTTATAGGTTAGTAAGCCATATCTGTTTATAGTCCACTAACATATTTAAAATAATTCATTTACCTTGATGATCTGTTTGGACAATTTGCACATCTGGATCAAAATTACTGTTAATTAATATCATCACACCTTTTGAATTTCTTTGCCCATGTGAGAAATACATTTCGCCCCCCCAGTCCTTTTTACACAACTTCATCTAAAATTGTTGAAAGAGTTTCCTGTAAACAATAGATATTATATTCCTTCTCTTTTAGCCAGGTAAATACTGATCGACTTTTCTTATTATCTGCTAAGCCATTACAACTATAACTGGCTATACTTATTTCATCACCATAATGAGACCATAATAATTAATTTAAATTCTATTTATCAAAATATGTCTGTAAACGTACCATTAAAAAGTTATATGATGATTGAGTGACTATATAGCTGTACCATGATATTTGCATTGATACTAAGTAAACCTCCAATTGGTCCCCACTATTCCACCCGCTAAAAGCCCTCCTCATCCCGAGTTGGGTTGTCATCCCAATGCCCGGCAGACCACCCCCGACCCCCCCGGATCCCATAGCACTGGAGAGACCGGGACCCATCCTTCGAAAAGAGCACACAGTGCCACCCACAGAACAGAAACAGACGAACCGCCAAATGCATTTCCATCGCACTCACCTCGATTTTCATTATATACAGCCATTTAAAAAATATATAATAATAAAATATATATACAGTTGAAGTCGGAAGTTTACATACGCCTTAGCCAAATACATTTAAACAAAGTTTTTCACAATTCCTGACAATTAATCCTAGTAAAAATTCCCTGTCTTAGTTCAGTTAGGATCACCACTTTATCTAAGAATGTGAAATGTTAGAATAATAGCAGAGAATCTTTTATTTCTTTCATCACATTCCCAGTGGGTCAGAAGTTTACATACACTCAATTTGTATTTGGTAGCATTGCCTAATTTTTTAAAACTTGGGTCAAACATTTTGGGTAGCCTTCCACAAGCTTCCCACAATAAGTTGGGTGAATTTTGGCCCATTCCTCCTGACAGAGCTGGTGTAACTGTGTCAGGTTTCTAGGCCTCCTTGCTCGCACATGCTTTTTCAGTTCTGCCCACACATTTTCATTAGGATCTAGGTCAGGGCTTTGATGTCCACTCCAATACCTTGACTTTGTTGTCCTTAAGCCATTTTGCCACACATTTGGAAGTATGCTTGGGGTCATTGTCCATTTGGAAGACCCATTTGCGACCAAGATTTAACTTCCTGACTGATGTCTTGAGATGTTTCTTCAATATAGCCAAATAAATTTCCTTCCTCATGATGTATTTTGTGAAGTGCACCAGTCCCTCCTGCAGCAAAGCACCCCCACAACATGATGCTGCCACCCCCGTGCTTGGGACGGTTGGGATGGAGTTCTTCGGCTTGCAAGCCTCCCTCTTTTTCCTTCAAACATAACAATGGTCATTATTGGCAAACAGTTCTGTTTTTGTTTCATCAGACCAGAGGACATCTCTCCAAAAAGTATGCTCTTTGTCCCCATGTGCAGTTGCAAGCAGTGGCTTCTTCCTTGCTGAGCGGCCTTTCAGGTTATGTCGATATAGGACTCATTTTACTGTGGATATAGATACTTTGTACCTGTTTCCTCCAGCATCTTTACAAGGTCATTTGCTGTTGTTCTGGGATTGATTTGCACTTTTCGCACCAAAGTACATTCATCTCTAGGAGACAGAAAGCTTCTCCTTCCTGAGCGGTATGACGGCTGCATGGTCCCATGGTGTTTATACTTGCCTACTATTGTTTGTACAGATTAACATGGTACCTTCAGGTGTTTGGAAATTGCTCCCAAGGATGAACCAGACTTATGGAGGTCTACAATTTTTTTCTGAGGTCTTGGCTGATTTCTTTTGATTTTCCCATGAAATCAAGCAAAGAGGCACTGAGTTTGAAGGTAGGCCTTGAAATACATCCACAGGTACACCTCAAATGGACTCAAATGATGTCAATTAGCCTATCAGAATCTTCTAAAGCCATGACATCATTTTCTGGAATTTTCCAAGCTGTGTAAAGGCACAGTCAACTTAGTGTATGCAAACTTCTGACCCACTGGAATTGTGATACAGTGAAATAATCTGTGTGTAAACAATTGTTGGAAAAATTACTTGTCATGCACAAAGTAGATGTCCTAAACGACTTGCCAAAACAATAGTTTGTTAACAAGAAAGTTGTGGTGGTTGAAAAACATGTAAACGTCCGACTTCAACTGTATATATATATATACACAGTTGAAGTCGGACGTTTACATACACTTAGGTTGGAGTCATTAAAACTTGTTACAATTACCTGGATTTCTGCATAAATTAGTCGGAAAATTTGATCTGATCTTCATCTTAGTCACAACAATAGATTAACACAGTGTGCTTAAACTAATAACACACACATTATTGTATTTTTCTTGTCTATATTGAATACATCATTTTAAAAATCCCAGTGTAGGTTAGAATAAGTATGTGAACCCCTAGGCTAATGACTTTTCCTAAAGCTAATTGGAGTCAGGAGTCAGCTAACCTGGAGTCCAATCAATGAGACAAGATTGGAGATGTTGGTTAGAGCTGCCTTGCCCTATAAAAACACTCACGAAATTTGAGTTTGCTATTCACAAGAAGCATTGCCTGATGTGAACCATTCCTCGAACAAATGATATCTCAGAAGACCTAAGATTAAGAATTGTTGACTTGCATTTAGCTGGAAAGGGTTACAAAAGTATCTCTAAAAGCTTTGATGTTCATCCGTCCACAGTAAGACAAATTGTCTATAAATGTAGAAAGTTCAGCACTGTTGCTACTCTCCCTAGCTGTGGCCGTCCTGCAAAGATGACTGCAGAACACAGTGCAGAATGCTCAATGCGGTTAAGAAGAATCCTAGAGTGTCAGCTAAAGACTTACAGAAATCTCTGGAACATGCTAACATCTCCGTTGACGAGTCTACGATACGTAAAACACAAAACAAGAATGTTGTTCATGGGAAGACACCAGGGAAGAAGCCACTTCTGTCCAAAAAAAACATTGCTGCACGTCTGAAGTTTACTAAAGTGCACCTGGATGTTCCACAGCACTATTGGCAAAATATTCTGTGGACAGATTAAACTAAAGTTTGGAAGGAACACACAACACTGTGGAGAAAAAAAGGCACAGCACACCAACATCTAGGTCTCATCCCAGCTGTAAAGTATGGTGGAGGGAGCATCATGGTTTGGGGCTGCGTTGCAGCTTCAGGGCTTGGACAGCTTGCTATCATCGATGGAAAAATGAATTCCCAAGTTTATCAAGACATTTTGCAGGAGGATGTAATGCTATCTGTCCGCCAATTGAAGCTCAACAGAAGCTGGGTGATGCAACAGGACAACGACCCAAAGCACAGAAGTAAATCAACAACAGAATGGTTTCAACAGAAGAAAATACACCTTCTGGAGTGGCCCAGTCAGAGTCCTGACCTCATCCCGATTTAAAATGCTGTGGCATGACCTCGAACGGTTCACACCAGATATCTTAAGAAAATTGAAACAGTATTGTTAAGAGGAATGGTCCAAAATTCCTCCTGACCGTTGTGCAGGTCTGATCCGCAACTACAGAAAATGTTTGGTTGAGTTTATTGCTGCCAAAGGAGGTTCAACCAATTATTAAATGCAAGGGTTCACATACTTTTTACACCCTACACTGTGAATGTGTACATGTTGTGTTCAATAAAGACATGAAAACGTATACTTGTTTGTGTTATTAGTTTAAGCAGACTATGTTTGTCTAATTTTATGACCAATTTATTCAGAAATCCAGGTAATTCCAAAGGGTTCACATACTTTTTCTTGCCACTGTGGGTTAATGGAGCGTGCATATAGGAGAGGGTCGGATGACTGTGGTGGCTGTTTCAGTTCATTGTCAGGGAGTTGTTGATGCACTCCCATTCAGGTTCAGTGAACTGCTCTAATTCTCTATTGTAAATGCCTTTCGGGAGAATTCCGAAGTGTGCCATGTGATTTAATAAAAAAAGAGGGAGCTGTTTGCTCCTCTGGATAACTGCCAGAACTGAACGCTACTGAAGCAAAACTCCTAAATACATTCCCAGACTAAGGACGGGGACCAGATCTGATAAATGAACAAACAACAAACTGTTCTTCATTCTACAGTGTTGTTTTAAGATACTGATTATTGGTTAAATGACACAATAGGAAAACAAGGACAGGCAGATCATGCAAATTAAAAAGGCAGTTCAAATGGCAGGGGTGGGGGGGCAGTCCAGAGAAAGATCACTTAAAATGTTTGTCTCAAATTTCTTCTCTGCGTTAAAAAAATAAAATCTTAATTTGCCAGCTTTGGCAGCTGACACTTCAGTACTGGCAAAGGGTATGTGTACTGACAGGGGTTGGCCAGTGCATTTGTTGTACCCCTTTTCAGCTCAGTTGTGTAATGTTCAAGACCAAGGTGTGATCGTGTGGCCCTTTCTTTGTAGGCCTTTGTCCTCCTCCTTCCCCTTATACTGGGTGGACAAACTGGTAGACCAGTCTCTGGGAGACGTCAGGCTTGCGGATGATGCCCTTCTTGTAGTACTGCCGTATGGAGCGGCTCAGCTTGTCATAGTTCATCGCTGGACGGTTCTTCCTCCGTCCCCAGAGTCTCGCCACCTGAGCAGAGTCCTCGATTTTGAAAATACCTGGCAGACAGCAGAGTGGGATTAGATATGGAATTAGAATTAGAAATTAGAAAATGATAATAAAAATTAGAAGAGAGAAGAGGATGGATTAATGCAGAGTTGAAAATACTTCTGAACTTATCCCATCCCAGTTCTTGGCGGTCACACAGCCTGCCTGGCTCACCTTTCTCCTTGTTGAGCCAGCGGATGCAGCGTCTGTAGTTGTGGGGCTTGAGGAGCAGCTCTCTGAGGAACTGCCACAGGTGGATGGGCTGGCCTGAGCACGACGAGTCTGCCTCCAACCACAGCTCTTCTCCGCCTGCACAGAGGGGGGAGGGATGAGCACGCACAGACACATATTTGCTAACAAGACTGCACTTTACATGACCCTCTGCTCTTCTACCTAGGAGCTATGAACACAACTGTCACTACTCCTTCCCAAGGGCCAACAACACTCTGGTCCTGGAGAAACGAGATTCATGTCACTTTCTGTCCTAACAAAGCTACTAGAGAAGAGGCCAAACCTACCTGTGATTTTGCTGTCTCCAACTGAACACCTCTCTTTCATCCAGGCAGCTGCGGGGAGAGAAAGAAGGGGATATAAAAAGAGAGAGATTAATTGTTGTATTGTTTGAACAGAATAATACAAGCTTCACTATAGAAAACAGTAGTACAGTATGTGCAGACTGTCTACGCTAGTCATACAGCTACAGTATTATAACACAGCTGACTGTCTACGCTAGTCATACAGCTACAGTATTATAACACAGCTGACTGTCTACGCTAGTCATACAGCTACAGTATTATAACACAGCTGACTGTCTACGCCAGTCATACAGCTACAGTATTATAACACAGCTGACTGTCTACGCTAGTCATACAGCTACAGTATTATAACACAGCTGAATGTCTACGCCAGTCATACAGCTACAGTATTATAACACAGCTGAATGTCTATGACAGTCATACAGCTACAGTATTATAACACAGCTGACTGTCTACACCAGTGATACAGGTACAGTATTATAACACAGCTGACTGTCTACACCAGTGATACAGCTACACTGAGGAAAAATATAAACGCAACATGGAACAATGTCAAAGATTTTACTGAGTTACAGTTCATGTAAGGAAATAGGTAAATCAAAATGAATTCATTAGGCCCTATTCTATGGACTGGGAATACAGATATGCATCTATTGGTCACAGATACCCTTTAAAAAATAGGGGTGTGGATCAGAAAACCACACCATTTGCGTTATGCAGTGCTACACATCTCCTTCGCATAGAGTTGATAAGGCTGTTGATTGTGGCCTGTGGAATGTTGTCCCACTCCTCTTCAATGGCTGTGCGAAGTGGCTGGATATTGGCGTAAATTAGAACACGCTGTCGTACACGTCGATTCAGAGCATCCAAACGTGCTCAATGGGTGACATGTCTGGTGGGTATGCAGGCCGTGGAGGAACTGGAACATTTTCAGCTTTCAGGAATTGCGTACAGATCCTTGCGACATGGGGCTGTGCATTATCATGTTGAAACATGAGATGATGGGAGTGGATGAAAGGCATGACAAATGTCCTCAGGATCTCGTAACAGTATCTCTGTGCATTCAAATTAACATTGATACAATGGGCAGCCATATGCCATATCATAACCCCACCACCACCATGAAGCACTCTATTCGCAATGTTGACAGCAAACTGCTTTCCCACACAACACCATACACAACGTCTGCAATCTGCCTGGTACAGTTCAAAACGGGATTCATCCGTGAGGAGCACAGTTCTCCAGCGTGCAAGCGGCCATCGAAGGTGAGCATTTTCCCATTGAAGTCGGTTGCAACGCCGAACTGCAGTCAGGTCAAGACCCTGGTGAGGACGACGAGTACACAGGTAAGCTTCCCTGAGATGGTTTCTGACAGTTTGTGCAGAAATTTTGGCATTGTGTTGTGTGACAAAACTGCACATTTTAGAGTGTTCTACTATTTTCCCCAGCACAAGGTGCACCTGTGTAATGATCATGCTGTTGAATCAGCTTCTTGATATGCCACACCGGTCAGGTTGATGGGTTATCTTGGCAAAGGAGAAATGCTCACTAACATGGATGTAAACACATTGGTGCACAATGCTTTTTGGTATAGATTATTTCAGCTCATGAAATATGGGACCAACACTTTACATGTTGCGTTTGTATTTGTGTCCAGTGTATTATAGCATACCTGACTGTCCACACCAGTCATACAGTTATTATAACACACCTGACTTCCAGATGTCCAGGTGGGCGTGCAGAGTGTCTCCACACTGAGGGACCCTCTGCCTGAAGTCCTCTTCACTCATGGCACACAGGTCTTTCCCAGTCTGCTCCTGGAAGGTCTTTCCAGCCTGAGGCAGTCTGTACAGATGCTCTGTCCACAGCAACCACTTCTGAACGTTCCCCGAGTTCCACTCCATGGGGTCTGGGGATAACAGATAAAAAAATAAAAAATAAACTTTTTTTTTTGGTTAGTCCCCTATACATCTATATAAACTATTAGCTAGCAGTACTATTAACTAGCAGTAACATTTACGATAACTGTCAACTGCATGTCTGTTGACCTTCAATAGGGAAGGATCTTTTCAGGGTAAAAAAAAATGTGTGTGTGTGTGTGTGTGTGTGTGTGTGTGTGTGTGTGTGTGTGTGTGTGTGTGTGTGTGTGTGTGTGTGTGTGTGTGTGTGTGTGTGTGTGTGTGTGTGTGTGTGTGTGTGTGTGTGTGTGTGTGTGTGTGTGTGAGATCAAAGATCAAGTAACACTGTAGTATAGGGACCACACACACATCTAGCGTCTCTACTGTGTTCATGGTTGTTTTGGTAACCCTCTTTAACTGCCCTGAATAGATCCCTCCCTATATGTATCTATGTATGGATGCAGACATATAGAGACACAAATGCTGTCGGTCAGAGGCCTATCACTGTCTTCATCTCAAGCTGTTTATTTGACTAGTATTTTCTCTGTGAGGTTCACTCTGGGTAAACTCTAATCACAGGCATGAGCTGGGGAGAATGGTGGTTTGCATAAGGTACGGTACTGTTCTGTTGTGTACTCTACAATCGTTTTCATCAGTTGAAACGCACCATGACACCACATTTTCGATACAACAACAGCAGCAGCAGGATGAGGGGCTCTGAGATGTCAGGGTGTGACTGACTGAAGACATCTTACAGTACACATACAGTACTGTATTCCTTCAACCTGCTGTTTGCTTTGCCAGTTGAACAGACCTAACCCAAATACTGTGTACACGGCTGTTGGCAGGCGAGCAACAACGTCATTCCCATTAAGTCCTGTTGGGTATTTGTTAAACGCATGCAAAGGTTGGGATTATATAGATCCTGGAGCAGACAAACATGACTTGCGTCAGAGAGATATCATTCTTCATCGAGCTGTCATCCAGCCATTACCATCTAGCAGCAGGAGTATCTTTTGTCTCAGGGAGACGTGTCTGCTCTGAATCAATATATCAATACCTTTGTCAATACCTGGACAGTAATGCATGAATACGCTAGAATGATCAGCCATGGTGTTCTTAATGCTATTAGATAAAAAGCAGAATCTACCGCACACCCACAGCTGGTTAGTGAAGGTGCTGGAGGCAAAAGGCAAAACTGGAGAAACTGGAAAAAGTCTCTGCACACTTCCAGTCAGATGCACATTCTATGCTATTTTGTTTGTTTTTTCACTTTGTTTGTAACTTATTTTGTACATAATGTTGCTGCTACTGTCTCTTATGCCTTGTTATTGTTATTTTCTTGTGTTACTTTTCATGTAATTATTTTTTTACTTTAGTTTATTTAGTAAATATTTTCTTAACTCTATTTCTTGAACTGCATTGTTGGTTAAGGGCTTGCAAGTAAGCATTTCACGGTAAGGTCTACCCCTGTTGTATTTGGCGCATGTGACAAATACAATTTGATTCGATTTTTCATTTGATTTCTTTAATTATGCCTGAGCTTTCAGTCAGTCGACCTTCTTTTAATGCTCTTGAAAAGGAGACAGGATCATGCAGCGATGGCAGCCATAGAATAACAATTAGGAGAAAGTGCATGGACTATGGTTTGTAGCCCACATCAAATATGAAATGCACAGAATGCTGATGTAACAACCATCAATTAATTGTACATTGGACATGGAATGAGTATCCACCACAGAACATAGCTTCAAACAGAAATATCCATAAACTCTAATAATAATAATTCTAGAATGAGAGTGGCAGCTTACTACAGTACCAGTACCTACCTGGGGTGATGTTGAGCAGCTTGCAGGCCGTCTCGATGTCCTTCAGAACCTCTCCGACCACCATGCTCTGGACTTGTTCCAGGGAGCGCTCCTCCTCCTGGCCCTCTAGCCCCGGGGAGAGCCCCAGGGCCTGGCTGTCGATGACGGGGCACTGCTCTGGCTCCTCCCCGTGCGCCATCCTGGGTACAGGGACAGGCATGGCGCAGGCCAGACCCGGGGAGGCCTCGGACACCTTCACCAGCCAGGCGGCGTCCTCGGTAAAGAGCATGTCGAAGCAGGACAGGTAGAGGCCTGGAAAGCCGCAATGCTCCAGAGCCTCCATGCAGGGCTTGGTGTTCTCCATCTCCCAGGCAGCCCCGGCCCTGTGTCCCATGTTGCTCTCGGGCAGACCTAGGCGGGGCGGTAACGATGGGCTGCTGCCCTCTGATGATAGACTCTCCCCCAGACTCGACATGGCTGCTGCCTCCTGGAATGGAAATGTAGTTTACAATAGTCATGAAGATTTACAGGTCAAAGGTCAAAGTAGTACATCAGTATTTTCTATTTGATATGTTTATATACTGTAGGTGTGGAGATAGAATGCATTGGCCACATTCATAAAGTTTAGATGATGAAATAATGAAAAACAACAGTTTGTCATCAAATGGTGTTTGATCCTGCAACACCATTTCAGCTGAGTGCTATGTGGATAATTCTCTGACACTTTCACATAGCCTACTTGTTGACCCAATGTAAACAAGTGTTTCTTTATTGAAGTGGGAATGAGCAATAGCATGCACTAGCTCTCTTATTTCATATTCAAATCAGTTCAATGTCGGACAGGAAAACGTAAAAGACTCTTTCACTGAAAACTCTGTAAAGAAGATGTTGCCAGTGACCTAAACGAGCTTCCTGATAGCCAAATTGTAAAAACGTTTTGGAATTATTTAAATTATTGACATTCCAAAACAAAGTATTATGAACATATCATTTTATGCAGTAGGTGTTATTCCTGCAGTAAATCAAAATCACAGTACCTTCAAAAAACTATCCGTGCCCAAAGCTCCGGCTGCTAAACATGCAACAGTTTCAAAACTGTAAGAAATCCATCAGAGGGACTGCGGGTGTTAGTCCTCCAGGGGATTGTGGGTGTGAGTCCTCCACGGGATTTTAGGTGTGAGTCCTCCAGGGGATTGTGGGTGTTAGTCCTCCAGGGGATTGTGGGTGTGAGTCCTCCAGGGGATTGTGGGTGTGAGTCCTCCAGGGGATTGTGGGTGTTAGTCCTCCAGGGGATTGTGGGTGTGAGTCCTCCAGGGGATTGTGGGTGTTAGTCCTCCAGGGGGTTGTGGGTGTGAGTCCTCCAGGGGATTGTGGGTGTGAGTCCTCCAGGGGATTGTGGGTGTTAGTCCTCCAGGGGATTGTGGGTGTGAGTCCTCCAGGGGATTGTGGGTGTGAGTCCTCCAGGGGATTGTGGGTGTGAGTCCTCCAGGGGATTGTGGGTGTGAGTCCTCCAGGGGATTGTGGGTGTGAGTCCTCCAGGGGATTGTGGGTGTGAGTCCTCCAGGGGATTGTGGGTGTGAGTCCTCCAGGGGATTGTGGGTGTGAGTCCTCCAGGGGATTGTGGGTGTGAGTCCTCCAGATGGACTGCGGTGCCGGGTGTGACTCCAGAGCACACAGACCAGAGCAGAAACTGAGGTGAGAGAGTGTTTGCTGGGGCTCTTTAAGTGTGTCTGGAGCCAAGTGAAGAAATGACTGGTGAAATGACCCTGAAGATATTCACTGCACAGTGCACAGCACCAGCAGGACAGGCATGGTGCAAAACGGATTTGACTGAGTCTCTTACTTGTGGGTCATTGGCCTAGAATGGGTTGTGACTTTGGGGTAGGTGACTTGTATTGAGGCCTAAAGCGGTATGACTGCCTGCCTTTGCCTTTCAAGGTGCCATTCCCGCAGTCCTTTGACTCCACTGTCAGCTGGAGTTTTTAATGAAAGAAAGATGATGTGGAGGAGAAGACAACTCAAATATGGCGTGACGATGGGCTGGTGTTGTCTGCTCAGGAAAAGTTTCAGAAGAATTTGGAGGAATTTGTATTTCTTGTGTCAATTCACTCCGTTTACGTACATGTTGGTTTCAGTAGTTTGCCCTGCCTCATGTAAAATGTCCCAGAGGTATTTCTCAACACGTGACCTGAACAGGAAAAATGCCCCCTTGCCTTTAGAACATTTTCTTCACAGGTGCATTTCTACTGGTGTTAAAGTTCCATCCTAAGTCAACATCAGAGGATGCCAGTGTAATCACAGGATGACCTCACTTATGGTTAAGTGTACCTGGCTACCTGCTGCCACAGGTTGTAGAACGGAAGGAGCAGAGGTGTCATACAGACAGGGTTATCAGTAGTTGTGTTAAAGGATGCCTGCTCTCACATAGCACATGCTCAAAGAGTGACATGCTTTGTTTGTCCAAAGAGACTGTTAGCCAAGGTATTAATAAAACAGCTATAACACTACCGTGCCACACCCAGCAACAGCCACCGAAGCCATCAATAAGGAAAATTGATTGAAGTTTATCAATTTTTCCACTTGTTATATTGTTGTTTATCAAAGAAACGAAGAAACTGTTGTCATAGAATATTCCCTGGGGTGGGAAAAAGGCTTATTTAGCATTACTCAAATGATCCCTGCAGGAATACACTTGACAGACCTACAACAGCTCTGTATCAGTCTCAGGGCTGTAATCACCCTAAAGGAAATGAAGTTATCCTCCCCAAAATAGTTCTACTCTCTCTTCTATCTCTCTCTATTTCTCTATTCTCTGTGTCTCCAACCCCCAGTCTACCCCCTCCCCCATTCCTCCTTTTATCTCCCAATGTCCCGCTAAGGGTCTAGGGATAACCCACTGTGTTTTCCCTTCATCAGGAGTCAGATTAAAAAGCGCCAGGCAGTGTACCGGCCAGCCTGCTGTGTGTCCACTCTCCTCTGTAACAGCTTGCGCTAAGCCCATTAGTCTGGCAAATGTAGCCATGTTAGCTTTTTCCAAAAGGAGAGGGGACGGGAGAAAGAGGCGCAAACATGCTCCCCAGGGGAAGGATTAAGGGCCTGCCTGATCTCTAAATGAGTTTGGTCAAGATGGTGATATTCATTTCAGGAGAATTAGGCTCTGCTCCATTTGCTGGCCAGGTCAGACACACAGTCAGAGGGACTATAGATGTGAAGGCAGCCATCCTCCCTGGTAACCATCCAGAATAGGCCTTAGACACACAGTCAGAGGGACTATAGATGTGAAGGCAGCCATCCTCCCTGGTAACCATCCAGAATAGGCCTTAGACATACAGTCAGAGGGACTATAGATGTGAAGGCAGCCATCCTCCCTGGTAACCATCCAGAATAGGCCTTAGACACACAGTCAGAGGGACTATAGATGTGAAGGCAGCCATCCTCCCTGGTAACCATCCAGAATAGGCCTTAGACATACAGTCAGAGGGACTATATCCGTGAAGGCAGCCATCCTCCCTGGTAACCATCCAGGGCAGGCCTTAGACACACAGTCAGAGGGACTATATCCGTGAAGGCAGCCATCCTCCCTGGTAACCATCCAGGGCAGGCCTTAGACACACAGTCAGAGGGACTATAGATGTGAAGGCAGCCATCCTCCCTGGTAACTAAATTCATTCCTCTTTCTTTTCTTTCTTGGCTTACTCTGCATCTCAGCTTGATGTTCAGCTAGAGTCTCTGTGGTTCCTAACCAGCTTTACTATGACAGGTCCTCTATGGAGACATGTAGTATGTAGGATGGGTGGTCAGGTTAAGAAACACTTATTGTTTTGGGTCCTATCCCTATGAGAAGCTCATTAAGGCAAAACTTTCTTTAATATAAATAATATGTTTAACATTAAGTACTGTATATCCAAAGGTTTTTCCATTTCAATATTAGGATGCTAGTGACTAGTGACTTTCTCAGGAACAGGAGTCAAATACCCTGACTGCTTGGTCTTTTACAAGACTGTTGAATCTGGTTTAAAATGACTCTTTGAGACAAAAGTTGTCATAAGTACTAGATATAGGGAAATGCAACAGTCACCACATTTCCCTTGTTAAGTCCTCTCCCTGTGCTCCTCCAAAGAGCTCCCTTGTTTGATTTTGGGGTTAAAGAAGTATATATAGTCAGGCATGTTTGCTGTGTGTGTAAATGTGTACGGTTTAAAGAGAGATCTGGAGCCTCAGGGATTCGTTGTCATTGTTTCTCATGGGAAACTTGGAACCAACGAATGAAAGAACAGTTCCGAGACTAAAGAAAAGAAGAAAATGATTGCGCTCTACGGCAGGCTCCTACCCCAACAAGAGAATGCTGGGAAGCTACATATACCCAGCAAAGTCTGCTGTTCCCAGGAAATAGTCTTTGCTGAGAGAAATATAACCTAATACAGCCATTTGACTCTCCTTACACCCTGTCATAATGTTTTTATTTAACCTTTATTTAACCAGGAACTCCAATTGAGGTCAGAGGAAATCTTTAACACCAGGTGTTTTATATGAGGTCTATTCAAAAAGTAAAGACCCAAGAAGCTTGTGTCAATAATGAAGAGATATTGAAAACACATTAAAAAAATGACAATATGTGTGCAGAGAAAAGTACAATGAATGGGACTCATTTTAAATATTCGTGGTGAGAGTTCACAATAGATCATTGTGTCATTATTTAGATCAGTCATTCAGTAACAATTGAAATCTTTCTAACAATGACACAAACATGTTCTGTCCCCTAGCTCTCTTCCCAACTGAGGGCATACATCTCACACTATTAAACTTCAAACGGGGAAGTCTTGGAATGAGTAAAATATCTGTATACCTCTGGCCCTTCTTTGGATACTGTGTTAACTAACCTCCAGACGGGCTTCAATGCCATATAACTCTCCTTCCGTGGACTCCAACTGCTCTTAAATGCAAGTAAAACGAAATGCATGCTATTCAACCGATCGCTGCCAGCACCTGCCCGCCAGTCCAGCATCACTGCTCTGAACGGTTCTGACTTAGAATATGTGGACAACTACAAATACCTAGGTGTCTGGTTAGACTGTAAACTCTCCTTCAAGACTCACATTAAGCATCTCCAATCCAAAATTAAATCTAGAATCGGCTTCCTATTTTGCAACAAAGCATCTTTCACTCATGCTGCCAAACATACCCTCATAAAATTGACCCTCCTACCGATCCTCGACTTTGGCGATGTCATTTACAAAATAGCCTCCAACACTCTACTCAACAAATTGGATGCAGTCTATCACAATGCCAACCGTTTTGTCACCAAAGCCCCATATACTACCCACCACTGCGACCTGTACGCTCTCGTTGGCTGGCCCTCACTTCATACTCGTCGCCAAACCCACTGGCTCCAGGTCATCTACAAGACCCTGCTAGGTAAAGCCCCGCCTTATCTCAGCTCACTGGTCACCATAGCAGCACCCACCCATAGCACGCGCTCCAGCAGGTATATCTCACTGGTCACCCCCAAAGCCAATTCTTACTTTGGCCGCCTTTCCTTCCAGTTCTCTGCTGCCAATGACTGGAAGGAACTGCAAAAATCACTGAAGCTGGAGACTCATATCTCCCTCACTAGCTTTAAGCACCAGCTGTCAGAGCAGCTCACAGATCACTGCACCCATCTGTAAATAGCCCATCCAACTACCTCATCCCCATACTGTATTTATTTATTTATCTTGCTCCTTTGCACCCCAGTATCTCTACTTGCACATTCATCTTCTGCACATCAACCATTCCAGTGTTTAATTGCTATATTGTAATTACTTCTCCACCATGGCCTATTTACTGCCTTTACCTCCCTTATCCTACCTAATTTGCAAATCAAATCAAATCAAAGTTTATTTGTCACGTGCACCGAATACAACAGTGAAATGCTTACTTACAGGCTCTAGCCAATAGTGCAAAAATGTATTAGGTGAACAATAGGTAGGTAAAGAAATAAAACAACAGTAAAAAGACAGGCTATATACAGTAGCGAGGCTATAAAAGTAGCGAGGCTACATACAGACACCGGTTAGTCAGGCTGATTGAGGTAGTATGCACATGTAGATATGGTTAAAGTGACTATGTATATATGATGAACAGAGAGCAGCAGTAGCGTAAAAGAGGGGTTGGCGGGTAGTGGGTGGTACACAATGCAGATAGTCCGGTTAGCCAATGTGTGGGAGCACTGGTTGGTCGGCCCAATTGAAGTAGTATGTACATGAATGTATAGTTAAAGTGACTATGCATATATGATAAACAGAGAGTAGCATCGTAAAAAGAGGGGTTGGGGGGGCAAACAATGCAAATAGTCCGGGTAGCCATTTGATTACCTGCACACACTGTATATAGACTTTTTCTACTGTATTATTGACTGTATGTTTGTTTATTCCATGTGTAACTCTGTGTTGTTGTATGTGTGCTTTGCTTTATCTTGGCCAGGTCGCAGTTGTAAATAAGAATTTGTAATTGTTCTCAACTAGCCTACCTGGTCAAATAAGGGTGAAGAAAAATAGAAAATTAAAAATAATATTAATCAGTCTAGAATTGTTTTTGTGGACATAAATATTTTGGGGATGACCAATAACACAGAAACAAACTGTAATTGCAGAAAACAGTAAAAGCTGAAAAAAACTTCTTGACTCACTGTCTAATTAATTTGAATCAACCATGATGACTGTATCACCCAGGAGCATTCACATATACTGTATATTTGCATGTGAAGCATGAGAAAGCATGTCCCTGGGACACATTTCTGGACATATTTCCTATTGACTTTCCAAGGAAGTCTCTTGAGTTATTCCCCTCTTTCTTTATGGACACCTGGAAAGACCCCAGAAAGGTAAGCAAGAATCAAGAAGCATTTCATCACCATGTACAGTACCTCTAATATATTAATTGTGACATATCCCTACTGCAGGTGACTGCATGTTATGGAAGCCCAGTATCCCCTTACCATTTCCAGGGTAACAATGCCCTCTGGTATAAATCAATCAATGAACAATAGTGGTTGAATCTACATGACTGGATCTGAATGAGGGATGTTGGTTTTTATTTCCTTGCTTAGAAGGGATTGGTATGAACTAGAGCGAATGGTTTCTTTCTGTGTCACGCTATTTTGCTATTCTTGTGACAGGGCAATTTCCACCTGCAATGGCATCAGGCCAGGATCTTCAGAGAGGGGTGGCTACAGTTACCTTTTTTTATATTTTGAAAATATTTGAGTGCTGATTTATTACCCTGAATTGGATGTTTTGAGTGTGGAGAGCTATTGAGCACCTGCACCCTTTATCTTTTCTATCTCTGAAAAGGTTGTGGGCGAAATGCACTTTGTTATTTATTTTGAGACATATTCATGTGCTATGGTGTTATGAGTTGGGTAGCAGACAAACCAAAACAGCTACTTTTCTGTACAACCTAAATCCATCAGGTGCCTGTACTTTTCTGTACAACCTAAATCCATCAGGTGCCTGTACTTTTCTGTACAACCTAAATCCATCAGGTGCCTGTACTTTTCTGTACAACCTAAATCCATCAGGTGCCTGTACTTTTCTGTACAACCTAAATCCATCAGGTGCCTGTACTTTTCTGTACAACCTAAATCCATCAGGTGCCTGTACTTTTCTGGACTCATTTTTATTACTGTTGGGATCCTCCAGTATCTCTTATTGGAAAGATACTTTGCATATTATGGCAGATAAATCGGTTTGTGGCCACATTTGTGATTGAATGGTGATTATTATATTGATTGACAAACATCCAAAATACACAGATGGATGCAATAGCACAGATTCTGTAGTATCTTAATGTTGAATAAAATACAATAAACGAAAATACCACAATTGTTTGGTATGACTCAGGAAATTAGAATATTTACATCTTTATCAGCATAAGAGCTACAAACTGTATGTGTCTGACAGTGTTGGGTCATAGTGAGCTACATTTAGTTAAACTAGTCATTTAACAACATTTTGCTGTAGCTTGGTGGTAGTTTAACTAAATTAAAATCTTGGTGGTGTTTGTCAGTACTTGATACGTTTTTTACCACATAGCGCTGCAGCTAACTACTGGAACTATTATTATCATTATTTTATTTTTTTAGCTAACTACTGGAACTACACACCACACTAAAAATAAAATGTGGGTGAAGTAATAATAATTTCCTTTAGTTTTGGCATCAGACCTGCCTAATTCTCACTTGAAACATTGTTTTTGTGTTTAATACACTAAATTACACTTTCTGTTAACATATGACCCAAAGTGATCTGTTCTTGCAATTTGTAGTCAGATTTACATATAATAAGTATTTTGGATGCAGTGACCTACACTGAACAAAAATACAAACGCAATATGCAATAATTTCAAAGATTTTACTGAGTTACAGTTCATATAAAGAAATCAGTCAATTGAAATAAATTCATTAGGCCCCAGATACGCATCTGTTGGTCACAGATAGCAATTTTTTTTTAAAGGTAGGGACATGGAATTGAAAACCAGTCAGTATCTGGTGTGACCACCATTTGCCTCATGCAGCGCGACACATCTCCTTCTCATATAGTTGATCAGGCTGTTGATTGTGGCCTGTGGAATGTTGTCCCACTCCTCTTCAATGGCTGTGCAAAGATGCTGGATATTGGCAGGAACTGGAACACACTGTTGTACACGTCAATCCAAAGGATCCCAAACGTACTCAATGGGTGACATGTCTGGTGAGTATGCAGGCCATGGAAGAACTGGGGCATTTTCAGCTTCCAGGAATTGTGTATAGATCCTTGCGACATGTGGCCATGCATTATCATGCTGAAACATGAGGTGATGGCGGCGGGTGAATGGCACGACAATGGGCCTCAGGATCTCGTCACGGCTTCTCCGTTCATTCAAATGGTCATCGATAAAATGCAATTGTGTTCGTTGTCCGTAGCTTATGCCTGCCCATACCATAACTCCCCGCCACCATGGTGCACTCTGTTCACAACGTTGACATCAGCGAACCGCTTGTCCACACGACGCCGTACACACTGTCTGCTATCTGCCCGGTACAGTTGAAACCGGGATTCATCTGTGAAGAGCACAAGTCTCCAGCATGCCAGTGGCCATCAAAGGTGAGCATTTGCCCACTGAAGTGGATTACGACGCCGAACTGCAGTCAGGTCAAGACCCTGGTGAGGACGACAAGCACGCAGATCAGCTTTCCTGAGACGGTTTTTGCAAACCCACAGTTCCAACAGCTGTCCGGGTGGCTAGTCTCAGACGATCCCGCAGGTAAAGAAGCCGGATGTGGAGGTCCTGGACTGGTGTGGTTACATGTGGTCTGCGGTTGTGAGGTTGGTTGGACATACTGCCAAATTCTCTAAAACGACTTGGAGGCGGATTATGGTAGAGAAATTAACATTCAATTATCTGGCAACAGCTCTGGTGGACATTCCTGCAGTCAGCATGACAATTGCACTTTCCCTCAAAACTTTAGACATCTGTGGCATTGTGTTGTGTGACAAAACTGCACATTTTAGAGTGGCCTTTTATTGTCCCCAGCACAAGGTGCACCTGTTTAATGATCATGGTGTTTAAACAGCTTCTTGATAAGGCACACCTGTCAGGTGGATGGATTATCTTGGCAAAGGAGAAATGCTCACTAACAGGGATGTAAACACATTTGTTCACAACATTTTTGAGAATATGCTTTCTGTGCGTACAGTATGGAACATTTCTGGGATCTTTTATTTCAGCTCATGAAACATGGGACAGACACTTTACATGTTGAGTTTATATTTTTGAGGGTAGTTTCTTAAGGGTAGTTTTAGTGTAGCTTAACTTCTTCCAGTGTGAAGTAATTGGTAGCATGGCAAACTATATTTTCGGAGTAGCTTCCCTAATGGTGCTTGATCTCTCTTCATAAAACATAACCCCATAGACCTTTACCCCATAAGACACAGTGCCTTCATAAAGTGTTCATACCCCTTGACTTGATTCCACATTTTGTTGTGCTACAGCCTGACTTCAAAATAAATTCTACACACAATAACCCGTAATAACAAAGTGAAAACATTATTTAAGATTTTTTTCACAATACTTTTTAGAAGCACCTTTGGCAGCGATTACAGCTGTGAGTCTTTCTGGGTAAGTGTATAAGAGCTTTCAAAGGCTGAAATTTGCCCATTATTCTTCTCAAAATTCTTAAAGCTCTGTCAAATTGGTTGTTGATCATTGCTAGACAACCATTTTCAGGTCTGCCATAGATTTTAAAGTAGATTTAAGTCAAACCTGGCCACTCAGGAACATTCAATGTCGTTTTGGTAAGCAACTCCAGTGTTTTTGGCCTTGTGTTTTAGGTTATTGTCCTGCTGAAAGGTGAATTCATCTCCCAGTGTCTGTTGGAAAGCAGACTGAACCAAGAGTTCCTCTAAGATTTTGCCTGTGCTCGAAAATGCTTGAAAATATGGATAGTGGTACTCAGTAATGTGTTGCATTGGATTTGGCCCAAACATAACACTTTGTATTCAGGACAAAATGTTAATTGCTTCGCAACATTTTTTGCAGTATTACAGAATAGTTTTCATTCTGTACAGGCTTCCTTCTTTTCACTCTGTCAATTAGGTTAGTATTGTGGAGTAACTACAATGTTGTTAATCCATCCTCAGTTTTGTCCAATCACAGCCATTCAACTCTGTAACTGTTATGGCCTCATGGTGAAATCCCTGAGCAGTTTCCTTCCTTATGTTTTGAAAGGCTGGTCATGGCTCACAACAACACCATTATCCCAGAAACCCTAGACCCACTCCAATTTGCATACCGCCCCAACAGATTCACAGATGATGTAATCTCTATTGCACTCCACACTGCCCTTTCCCACCTGGACAAAAGAAACACCTATGTGAGAATGCTGTTCATTGACTACAGCTCAGTGTTCGACTCCATAGTGCCCTCAAAGCTCATCACTAAGCTAAGGACCCTGGGACTAAACACCTCCCTCTGCAACTGGATCCTGGACTTCCTGACGGGCCGCCCCCAGGTAGTAAAGGTAGACAACAACACATCTGCTACGCTGATCCTCAACTTGGGGGCCCCTTTGGGGTGCGTGCTCTGTCCCCTCCTGTACTCCCCATTCACCCATGACTGCATGGTCAAGCACGACTCCAACACCATCATTAAGTTTTCCTACGACACAACAGTGGTAGGCCTGATCACCAACAACAGTGGGACAGCCTATAGGTCAGACACCTTGAAGTGTGGTGCCAGGACAACAACCTCTCCCTCAAGGTGATCAAGATAAAGGAGATGATCGTGTACTACAGGAAAATGAGGGCATGGCCCCATTCTCATCAACGGGGCTGTAGTGGAGCAGGTTGAGAGCTTCCTTGGTGTCCACATCACCAACAAACTATCATGGTGCAAACACACCAAGAAAGTTGTGAAGAGGGCACAACAACGCCTATTCCCCCTCATGAGACTGAAAAGATTTGGCATGGGTCCTCAGATCCTCAAAATGTTTTACAGCTGCACCATTGAGAGCATCCTGACTGGTTGCATCACAGCCTGGTATGGCAACTGTTCAGCCTCCGACCCCAAGGCACTACAGAGGGTAGTGCGTACGGCCCAGTACATCACTAGGGCAAAACTTCCTGCCATCCAGGACCTCTTTACCAGGCGGTGTCAGAGGACGGCCCTAAAAATTGCCTAAGACTCCAGCCACCCTAGTCATAGACTGTTCTCTCTGCTACTGCACGGCAAGCGGTACCGGAGTGCCAACTCTAGGTCCAAAAGGCTTCTTAAAAGCTTCTACCCCCAAGCCGTAAGATTGCTGAACAGCTAATCAAATGGCTACCCGGACTATTTGCATTTTTTTACGCTGCTACTGACTGTTTATTATCTGTTATCTATGCATAGTCACTTTACCCTTACCTACATGTACATATTACCTCGACTAACCTGTACCCCCGCACATTGACTCGGTACCGGTACTCCCTGTACATAGCCTCGTTATTATTTTATTGTTGCTCTTTTATTTTTTACTTTAGTTTATTTAGTAAATATTTTTCTTCACATTTAGTTTTCTTAAAACTCCATTGTTGGTTATATAAGTAAGACTTTCACGGTCAGGTTGTATTCGGCGCATGTGACAAAGAAAATGTGAAGTATGCCTGTATCTTTGTAGTGACTGGGTGTATTGATACACCATCAAAAGTGCAATTAATAACTTCACCATGCTCAAAGGGATATTTAATGTCTGCTTTATTTAATTTGACCCAATAACCAATAGGTGCCGTAAATTGGAAAATCTCCCTGGTTTTTGTGGTTGAATCTGTGTTTGAACATCACTTACAGACAATTGTATGTGTGGGGTACAGAGATGAGGTAGTCATTCAAAATCATGTTAAACACTACTATTTCACACAGAGTGAGTCTCATGTATCTTATTAAGTGACTTGTTCAGAATTTTTTTACTACTGAATTTATTTAGGCTTGCCATAACAAATGGATTGAAGACTTATTGACTCAAGACATTTTCGCTTTTCATTTTCTTTCTTTTTTTTCCATAATTCCACTTTGACATTATGGGGGTATTGTATTTAGACGAGTGACAAAATAAAACTATTTTTTTAATCCATTTTAAATTCAGGCTGTAACACAACAAATGTGGAAAAAAGTAAAGGAGTGTGAATACTTTCTGAAGGCACTTTCTTTCTGAAAACATACAATAAGACCAACACAGAGTGAACAGCACATGATAAATCAGCCATAAGAACACACCCTGGAGCCAGTTCTGTTTCTCTTTTTTTTCTTACACACAGACCCCACAGAAAGTGAATGCCGACTACCTGTCCAACTCCTTACCTGGGCCAAGGTGTGCTGGTCTCTGGGTGGTCTCTGGCAAGGATGAGACTATTGCTGAGTGTAGACAGGACAGGCCAGCAACAGATGTAATGCAGACTAGTGGTGATGATGACGTCTGGTCCAGTTAGCCCAGACTCCTCTTCTGTTAGCCTGCAGGTGTCTGGTGTTTTCTGATGGGCCAGGAGATGCACCAGGCAGGAAGGCAAGCAGGTACCAGGTAGGGCAGGCAGGCAGGCCTCTATGTCACCCAGAAGACTGATGAAGAATCGTCTGCATTGGGACCTGAGGGCTGAGGCTGTCTCCTAGACTCTACTAGATCGCTCACAAGACTTGAAAGGTGCAGCCTAAAAGCACACCAAGGCTAACTTACGCTATTGGTGACACTATACCTACTGTGGGTGTGACAGTGGGAGAGCAAGAGCGTGTGAAGGAATTTCAGTTCCATTGGCTGCAGGTCATATTTATACTAGGGCAGCCTTGTTTACCTATGCACACAGTGTGTGTGTGTGTGTGTGTGTGTGTGTGTGTGTGTGTGTGTGTGTGTGTGTGTGTGTGTGTGTGTGTGTGTGTGTGTGTGTGTGTGTGTGCGTGCGTGCGTGCGTGCGTGCGTGCGTGCGTGCGTGCGTGCGTGCGTGCGTGCGTGTGTGTGAGCTGACCCCAGCCCACTCCTCCCAAAATAATGCCTAAGCCCCTTCAGAACACAGTCATTTCTCAACGCTGTTAGTACAACAGCGTCTGATCTTAGTTCAAAGTAAATGGGGGTCTGAGTGTCCATGACAACTTCTCATTTAATCTGGTAGATTCTGCAAAGGTAAACTGAAAAATCATTGGGAAATAGACAGTAGGTTGCTTTGTAAATTGTACTTGAAAAGACAGTTATTTTGACATTGAAAAAATCTAGTTGTCTTCTTTACTTGAATGTAGTTAGGCAGCACCTTAACAACTGTTAAATCAAATAACATTTTATTTGTCACGTGCTGAATACTACAGCAGTAGACCTTACCATGAAATGCTTACTAACAAGCCATTAACAAACAATGCAGAATTATTTTAAAAGTAAGAAAATATTTGCTAAAATAAGTACCACAGTAAAATAACAACAACGAGGCTATATACAGGGGGTAGTGGTACCGTTTAGTAGTTTTATGACTTAGGGGTAAAAGCTGTTAAGGAGCCTTTGGACCTAGACATGGTGCTCCGGTACCGCTTGCCATGTGGTAGCAGAGAGAGCAGTCTATGACAAGGGTGGCTGGAGTCCTTGACAATTTTTAGGTCCTTCCTCTGACACCGCCTGGTATAGAGGTGTGGCAGGAAGCTTGGCCCCAGTGACGTACTGGGCCGTACGCATTACCCTCTGTAGCGCCTTGCCGAGCAGTTGCTATACCATGTGGTGATGCAACCAGTCAGGATGCTCTCAATGGTGAAGCTGTAGAACTTTTTGAGATCTGAGAACCCATGCCAAATCTTTTCAGTCTCCTGAGAGGGGTAATAGACATTGTCATGCCCTCTTTTTAAAAATATTTATTTAACTAGGCAAGTCAGTTAAGAACAAATTCTTATTTACAATGACAGCCTAGGAATAGTGGGTTAACTGCCTTGTTCAGGGGCAGAAGGACATATTTTTACCTTGTCAGCTAGGGTATTCGATGTAGCAACCTTTCGGTTACTGGCACAACACTCTAACCACTAGGTACCCTCTTCACGACTGTCTTGTTGTGTTTGGACCATGATGGTTTGTTAGTGATGTGGACACCAAGGAACTTGAAGCTCTCAACCCGCTCTAATACAGCCTCATCGATGTGAATCGGGGAGTGCTTGCCTCTACTTTTCCTGTAGTCCACGATCAGCTCTTTTGTCTTGCTCACATTGAGGGAGAGGTTGTTGTCCTGACCCCACACTGCCAGGTCTCTGATTTCATCACTAAATCAAATCAAATCAAATATATTTATAAAGCCCTTCTTACATCAGCTGATATCTCAAAGTGCTGTACAGAAACCCAGCCTAAAACCCCAAACAGCAAGCAATGCAGGTGTAGAAGCACGTTGGCTAGGAAAAACTCCCTAGAAAGGCCAGATCCTAGGAAGATACCTAGAGAGGAACCAGGCTATGAGGGGTGGCCAGTCCTCTTCTGGCTGTGCCGGGTGGAGATTATAACAGATAATGGACAAGATGTTCAAATGTTCATAGATGACCAACAGGGTCAAATAATAATAATCACAGTAGTTGTCGAGGGTGCAACAGGTCAGCACTTCAGGAGTAAATGTCAGTTGGCTTTTCATAGCCGATCATTCAGAGTATCTCTACCGCTCCTGCTGTCTATAGAGAGTTGAAAACAGCAGGTCTGGGACAGGTAGCACGTCCGGTGAACAGGTCAGGGTTCCATAGCCGCAGGCAGAACAGTTGAAACTGGCGCAGCTGCACGGCCAGGTGGACTGGGGACAGCAAGGAGTCATCAGGCCAGGAAGTCCTGAGGCATGGTCCTAGGGCTCAGGTCCTCTTAGAGAGAGAAAGAAAGAAAGAATTAGAGAGAGCATACTTAAATTCACACAGGGCACCGGATAAGACAGGAGAAATACTCCAGATATAACAAACTGACCCTAGCCCCCTGACACATAAACTACTGCAGCATAAATACTGGAGGCTTAGACAGGAGGGGTTTGGAGACACTGTGGCCCCATCCGACAATACCCCCGGACAGGGCCAAACAGGCAGGATATAACCCCACCCACTTTGCCAAAGCACAGCCCCCACACCACTAGAGGGATACCTTCAACCACCAACTTACCATCCTGAGACAAGGCCGAGTATAGCCCACAAAGAACTACGCCACGTCACAACCCAAGGGGGGGCGCCAACCCAGACAGGAAGATCACATCAGTGACTCAACCCACTCAAGTGACGCACCCCTCCTATGGACGGCATGGAAGAGCACCAGTAAGCCAGTGACTCAGCCCCTGTAATAGGGTTAGAGGCAGAGAATCCCAGTGGAGAAAGGGGAACTGGCCAGGCAGAGACAGCAAGGGCGGTTCATTGCTCCAGTGCCTTTCCGTTCACCTTCACACTCCTGGGCCAGACTACACTCAATCATAGGACCTACTGAAGAGATGAGTCTTCAATAAAGACTTAAAGGTTGAGACCGAGTCTGCATCTCTCACATGGGTAGGCAGACCATAAAAATGGAGCTCTATAGGAGAAAGCCCTGCCTCCAGTTGTTTGCTTAGAAATTCTAGGGACAGTTAGGAGGCCTGCGTCTTGTGACCGTTATGTACGTGTAGGTATGTACGGCAGGACCAAATCCGAAAGATAGGTAGGAGCAAGCCCATGTAATGATTTGTAGGTTAGCAGTAAATCCTTGAAATCAGCCCTTGCCTTAACAGGAAGCCAGTGTAGAGAGGCTAGCACTGGAGTAATATGATCAATTTGTTTAGTTCTAGTCAAGATTCTAGCAGCCGTGTTTAGCACTAACTGAAGTTTATTTAGTGCTTTATCCGGGTAGCCGGAAAGTAGAGCATTGCAGTAGTCTAACCTAGAAGTGACAAAAGCATGGATTAATTTTTCTGCATAATTTTTGGACAGAAAGTTTCTGATTTTTGCAATGTTACGTAGATGGAAAAAAGCTGTCCTTGAAACAGTCTTGATATGTTCGTCAAAAGAGAGATCAGGGTCTAGAGTAATGCCGAGGTCCTTCCCAGTTTTTTTTGAGACGACTGTACGACCATCAAGATTAGTTGTCAGATTCAACAGAAGATCTTTTTGTTTCTTGGGACCTAGAACAAGCATCTCTGTTTTGTCTGAGTTTAAAAGTAGAACATTTGCAGCCATCCACTTCCTTATGTCTGAAACACAGGCTTCCAGCGAGGGCAATTTTGGTGCTTCACCATGTTTCATCGAAATGTACAGCTGTGTGTCATCCGCATAGCAGTGAAAGTTAACATTATGTTTCCGAATGACATCACCAAGAGGTAAAATATATAGTGAAAACAATAGTGGTCCTAAAACGGAACCTTGAGGAACACCGAAATATACAGTTCATTTGTCAGGACAAACCATCCACAGAGACAAACTGATATCGTTCCGACAAATAAGTTCTAAACCAGGCCAGAACTTGTCCGTGTAGACCAATTTGGGTTTCCAATCTCTCCAAAAGAATGTGGTGATCGATGGTATCAAAAGAAGCACTAAGGTCTAGGAGCACGAGGACAGATGCAGAGCCTCGGTCTGACATCATTAAAAGGTAATTTACCACCTTCACAAGTGCAGTTTCAGTGCTATGATGGGGTCTAAAACCAGACTGAAGCGTTTCGTATACATTGTTTGTCTTCAGGGAGGCAGTGAGTTGCTGCGCAACAGCGTTTTCAATTTTTTTTGAGAGGAATGGGAGATTCGATATAGGCTGATAGTTTTCTATATTTTCTGGGTCAAGGTTTGGCTTTTTCAAGAGAGGCTTTATTACTGCCACTTTTAGTGAGTTTGGTACACATCCGGTGGATAGAGAGCCGTTTATTATGTTCAACATAGGAGGGCCAAGCACAGGACGCAGCTCTTTCAGTAGTTTAGTTGGAATAGGGTCCAGTATGCAGCTTGAAGGTTTAGAGGCCATGATTATTTTCATCATTGTGTCAGATATAGTACTATATAGTACTAAAACACTTGACTGTCTCCCTTGATCCTAGGTCCTGGCAGAGTTGTGCAGACTCAGGACAACTGAGCTTTGGAGGAATACGCAGATTTAAAGAGGAGTCCGTAATTTGCTTTCTAATCCCTATTGGCTGTCTAATCGTTGTCGGTGATAAGACCTACCACTGTTGTGTTGTTGGCAAACTGAATGATGGTGTTGGGAATCGTGCTTGGCCATGCAATTGTGGGTGAACAGAGAGTACAGAGGGGACTAAGCACGCACATTACACACTTGTGTGTAACGGGACCAAATATTATTTTCTTCCTTTCATGGGACCTGGAGCCGTATTCATGAAGTTTCTCAGAGTAGGAGTGCTGATTAGGGCTGTTGCTGATCTAGGATCATTTTCGTCTTTTAGATCATAAGGATCAAGATTACAAGGACACACACATTGCTTCTAGATACGCACTCCTACTCCAAGAAGCTTTATGAATACAGGACCTGATAAGGAAAAAGCATGTGGCCCTAATGTCCCGTCAATTAGACTCTAAAGAACGTAATGTAGAAGTGCTCCCCTTTAGCAATAAAAGATGCATGCTCCCCTCAAATGACAGTAGTTTATTTCTTTCCCCCATTAATTACTTTGTACTTGCACTGTAAAACATGATTTAATTGCTATCAGGATGACCGGACCTCGATGCTGCTCTCTTAGCTATGGAGGAGTTGAGTTTAAATGACAATAGGATAAAATAACATTATTAGGTTTCATGTGTGAAAGTACTTGTGAGAAAGGAGTTTGAAGCTTGTATCCATTCTCTTTCTGTACACCAACACAGGTGACCGGTGGCTCAATAGAACACATCTAATGAATTACCTCTAATCAACTGTGTCTTTTAATCCCTAAGAGTGCCATTTTTCTATTTTATTTTTCCATTACCAAGAGCGTAAATTAGATATCAGTGTGTGAATAGAGTAATTGTGAGATAGGGAGAGGGAGTGCTGCTAGCATGGGGCCTTTAGAGAGACTGAGCCTGGTGTGTGTTTGTACTGTTAAACAGACACACCCACACTAGCCCTGCTCTTTTACACCTGCAATAATCACAGGAACCATGACAGACGGACTCCTGTTATAATGGATCCAAGGCTGGTGAGAGGGAGATTGTGTGTGTGTGTGTGTGTGTGTGTGTGTGTGTGTGTGTGTGTGTGTGTGTGTGTGTGTGTGTGTGTGTGTGTGTGTGTGTGTGTGTGTGTGTGTGTGTGTGTGTGTGTGTGTGTGTGTGTGTGTGTGTGTGTGTGTGTGTGTGTGTGTGTGTGTGTGTGTGTGTGTGTGTGTGTGTGTTGGGAACGTTTTTTGTAGCCTACTGCATTATGAAGCATTTCATATTGTGTGAAAAGGCTGGTATTGTAATACTATATATCCAGACTGAACTTGTCTGCAAAAATGAAGACGTATCTTGCAATGGAGCTACACTTTTATTGGAAAATAATTCTATCCACGTTCATTCAGTATGACCACAATGAGTCAAATGGCGTAAAAAATAATAATCTCAGTTGAGCTCAACGGCACAGAGCTCCTTCTTCTCACTCTCTTCTGTTTGTTTTTGCCTTTGCCAACATCCCTTCTATCTGAAGAAATTTGCATGGCAGTTACTTGAAATGTGGGAAGAAAACCTTTGCTCTTTTAACCTTTAGAAAACATTGCTTTAGAATAACATTCACATGGTTGAGATAGGATTTGAGAGAGTTAAATAATCATGTCACAGTTCAAATTTACAACTGTGTCTAAACAATTGCAGCTATTGTAATAGACGAGATCTTGAGCAGGCGTTTGGGCCAGGGAACTGTCAATTGTGTACCTTGGTGTTATTCACCCCACTGCAACCTTCCTTTCAGGGTTGGAGCAGGTGTTTCTGGCATGAATGATATATTCAGTTATGGGTTGATTGACTGTTCTGGGTTCTTGACTTATTTTATGTTCGTAGGCAGTGACAATCTTTAACTGCCTGATCAAATTAATATACAGATCAGTAGATAGAGTAGCAATGAATGGAGATTATGTCCTCAAAAAACTTTGACTAAATGTGATGCGACACATTTGCAAATTAAACTGTGTTGACAATAATGAAAACGTAATTTGGGGAATCTTCATGGCAAATACATTGTTGGGGTTAATTACATTTCAACAATCTATACGGCTAGGCTAGGGATAAAATCCTGCCAAATAATCCTGGTAATCAATATTTAATTGATGTGGTTGTCAACTAGGCATAATGGTGCAAAACACTCCAACAAAATATGTTCTTATGAAATCTTGTTTCAGGTTTCTGTACAGAGGAAGCAAAAGGAAATTACCAAAAGATACATATGTTTATCATTATCTGTTTACACTTTACACTTGTGGGAATTGGCCTATATTAGGGATGGGCAACTGGCGGCCTTCCATTAAAGGCCCTCAGATCAATTAAACAATCTATAAATAAAGAATTTAGGAACTCATTTGGGGTTTCAACTTACTGTTGCAAGTTAGAATAGTAGAATAGGTGCAATTTAGAAATGTGGTTGTGCATCAGCAGTTTTTATCTTGTGTTTTTATGTGAACAAATGTTTAATTATAATAAGGTTGGTAGCAACGTCAAATCGTTATGGAAATCTGTTGCAGTTCAAGTCGACTACAAAACCCACAATGCAATGCTCTTTCTATGGGCTGACTGGCCAGCTAGCTAGCAAATGTAGCTACACACAATAATACCAAAGTCAATATCAGACCATGGAGTGGTTTGGAAGGAATCATTTTCTAACTGCAAGCATCGCAAAGCATTCACTAGCCTGCTATTCAGTGGAGTGTTTGTGTGGTCCCAAATCTGAGATTAGTGGTCTCTTTTCCAAGTTAAAAATGATAAACATTCAACATTGGCTATGCTGTCAATGAAGCATGATTTGTGCCGCGCTCAAAACAACTTAACTCGGAACTGCGAAATCTGACTTCAGTGAGTTCAAGACAACTGGGAACTCAGAGAAAAAAACAAGCTCCAACTGGCAAAATACGTTTTGGAGGTCATCCAACTCGGACTTGTAAATCGGGAACTCGGGCCTCTTTCTAGAGCGACAACATGAATATCACTGAAAGCACCATAAATCCAGAGAATGACAGAATTTGATGACAAAATTTGTCCAAAAAGGAACTCCCCGCCACCTTCCTTTTCAAGTGAGCACAGCACAACAAAGTGACCCTAATAATTTTGTATATTTTCCCCTCTTAATTTCACCTAATGTTCTGACTTGGTGGTGCACATGTAGCCTATAACCTGTTTTAGAGAAATGTAATCTTCAAATATTGTAAGAGCGTTCATTGTCTGTTGATATGCCCCCTGCTGAAGAAATAGTTATATTGACTACATCCGTTTTAGCTCGCTCATTAATGTCTTAATCGAAATTACGGATTACCTCTTATCCGCTTGTCGTCCCCTTATGCAATAGTTTGTACACCTCATTTGTCAGTAGAATCCACATCTGTTTAAGCAAGTCAGCCATAAAAGCTATGTTTTTTTAACAGGCAGTAAATGAGGCTGAAAAACTGTTTCACTGCCAGACAAGGCTCCGCTGATAGCCATGTGTAGCAGTGGTAAGGTGTTGGGACTCTGTTGTTGGGACAGCTTTATGTAGGTGCTAACAGTCTGTGGGTACCGTTTGTCACCGTTAGAGTGCAATTAATGTATTGTTTAGTGTTGTGGCTTTGCTGGCATCCATCCCACATTATTAAATTTTTTGCCCCACCAAGATTTACATGCTAAAATCGCCACTGAACATGGGTTCGTATTGATATCTTACATATATGAAAGACATTTTTGCAATCTTAAAGTCGTTTTCCTATTCATTTCCAGTGTAGTGAGAGCGGCTTTATCGCAATGCTACACTACATGAACAAAAGTATGTGGACACCTGTTCGTCAAACATTTCATTCCAAAATCATGGGCATTAACATGGAGTTGGTCCCCCCTTTGCTGCTATAACAGTTTCCACTCTTCTGGGAAGGCTTTCCACTAGATGTTGGAACATTGCTGTGGAGACTTGCTTCCATTCAGCCACAAGAGCATTAGTGAGGTTGAGCACTGATGTTGAGCCTTCTAGGAAGAGTTGCAAAGAAAAAGCCATATCTCAGACTGGCCAATAAAAATTAAATATTAAGATGGGCAAAAGAACACAGACACTGGACAGAGGAACTCTGCCTAGAAGGCCAGCATCCCGGAGTCGCCTCCTCACTGTTGGCATTGAGACTGGTGTTTTGCGGGTACTATTTAATGAAGCTGCCAGTTGAGGACTTGTGAGGTGTCTGTTTCTCAAACTAGACACTCTAATGTACTTGTCCTCTTACTCAGTTGTCCCCCGGGGCCTCCCACTCCTCTTTCTATTCTCGTTAGAGCCCATTTGCGCTGTTCTGTGAAGGGATTAGTACACAGCGTTGTACCAGATCTTCATTTTCTTGGCAATTTCTCGCATGGAATAGCCTTCATTTCACAGAACAAGAATAGACTGACGAGTTTCTTAAGAAAGGTCTTTGTTTCTGGCCATTTTTAGCCTGTAATCGAACCCACAAATGCTGATGCTCCAGATACTCAACTAGTCTAAAGAAGGCCAGTTTTATTGCTTATTTAATCAGAACAGCAGTGCTAACATAATTGCAAAAGGGTTTTCTAATGATCAATTAGCCTTTTAAAATTATAAACTTGGATTAGCTCACACAACGTGCCATTGGAACACAGGAGTGATGGTTGCTGATAATGGGCCTCTGTTACGCCTATGTAGATATTCCATAAAAAATCAGCTGTTTCCGGCTACAATAGTCATTTACAACATTAACAATGTCTACACTGTATTTCTGATCAATTTGATGTTCATTTTAATAGATATAAAATGTGCTTTTTTTTCAAAAACAAGGACATTTCTATGTGACCCCAAACTTTTGAATGGTAGTGTAGATGTTACCATTTTAGTAATCAACCTAGCTAGGTAGTAAAAGTAACTTTTTTATTTTTGTCTTTCAGATGCGCAGACCGGAAACCCAGTGCCAACACTTTGGTCTGTAGCTGCCATTTTCCGGTGGGAAAGAGAAAGTGCCCTGTATTTACCAGAAAAGATAGCTCATCCACCATGGCAGAAAAGGAAGATCCAGACTGTTGATTGAGAAACAAGAACAAACAACGAGTCATGAGGATTGGGAGTTGAGGGACCAGTTGTCACATTGTCCAAGGTGTATTTGTGTTATGATAAACTATGAGTTTTCTGTCCTGATAAAGATTATGATACAGCATTGAAAAAGACCCACTGCTGACCAAATGTCTCTTTGTTTTCCAGGACAACAGGAGTGAATCCTTCAGGCCATCCGGTGCATGGACATCCTGTGCCAGTGTGATCCGAGCGGGAGTGTCCAGTTGTGGAGACTACAGCACATCCAGCCTGTGGACAGACAGGTCAGTAACTCATCAACTATGATACAATATTATGTAAAACATTACATTTGTAGATGCGTTAACATTTTACTTTATGTCCCCTTTCCCCATGTTTTAAACACGAGGTGTGACATGCAGAACATCAGGCTCACCCCACGAGAAGCAGTGCACGATCAACGCCATCCTCAGCAAGGAGATCTGCTGGAAGTGATGTACTCTCTCACTCTGGGGGTAAGGCATCATTTAAACATCACATATATAAATTCCCACTGTGCCCAAGATAAAATGCAATGTGAAATGCTTTTTGAGTAAAACTTTTATGTAATATAACCTATTCTGGGAGCCTAGTGTGTGTGTGTGTGTGTGTGTGTGTGTGTGTGTGTGTGTGTGTGTGTGTGTGTGTGTGTGTGTGTGTGTGTGTGTGTGTGTGTGTGTGTGTGTGTGTGTGTGTGTGTGTGTGTGTGTGTGTGTGTGTGTGTGTGTGTGTGTGTGTGTGTGTGTGTGTGAATTATGTGAAGTAGTTTTGGATAATTGTCTTCCCTGAAAAGAGGTACTGACAGGAGGAGCAATAAGAGTATGGTGGCAAAATTACAAACTTTGTTTTGCACATGCGTTGTATGAGCCTTAACCTGTACATTTCCACTGTCTGTTTCTCTCACGTAAGAAGAAGCCAGTGTTTTTTCCCCTCTTGTTTCTGAGCAACTTGGTCATGCGGCCAAAGACAAAGAGCCTCTGAGAGTGACAACAGTTTTTGGTCCATCCTGTTCTTTTTGTATATCTTTCAAGGGCACAGGTGTGTGGAGATATGAAGAGAACAGAGGCTAGCTTGAGCAGCAGCGACAATTCTATCAGCAAAAACAAGTAACAAAACTGACATGATCACTTGTTTGTGCGCTATGTTCCCACCATGATCTCACACACCTGCTAAACTGCCATGTAGACAGAGGTTGTATTTTCCTATAAAGGCTGAGACCCAACTCATATTTGTTAGGCTCTTAAAAACCTCTACAGGATCGGTGGGTCCCCCGCGGGACGGTTGAGCTAACGTAGGCTAATGTGACTAGCATGAGGTTGTAAGTATCGAGAAAATTTCCCAAGACATAGACATATCTGATATTGGCAGAAAGCTTAAATTCTTGTCAATCTAACTGCACTGTCCAATTTACAGTATATATTACAGTGAAAGAATACCATGCTATTGTTTGAGGAGAGTGCACAGTTATGAACTTGAAAATGTATCAATAAACCAATTAGGCACATTTGGGCAGTCTTGATATGAAAGTTTTAACAGAAATTAAATGGTTCATTGGACCAGTCTAAAACTTAGCAAATACACTGCTGCCATCTAGTGGCCAAAATCTAAATTGCGCCTGTGCTGGCGTAATACATTATGGCCTTTCTCTTGCATTTCAAAGCTGATGGTACAAAAAAAATATTAAAAAACACGTTTTTTCTATGTATTATCTTTTACCAGATCTAATGTGTTATATTATCCTACATTAATTTAACATTTCCACAAACTTCCGTGTTTCCTTTCAAATGGTATCAAGAATATGCATATCCTTGCTTCAGGTCTTGAGCTACAGGCAGTTAGATTTGGGTGTGTAATTTTAGGCAAAAATTGGATCCTTAAAAGGTTTTTAACTCAGCACTGTTGTTGAGTGGATTGTTAACCCGCTCCAGATTTGCAAATCTTATAATAAAAAGTTGTTGTTTTGAAGAATCTGCAGTTTCTCTTCCTTTTGATTAGAATTTCCACAACAATTCTTTTTTTTGTAAAAAAATACATGTTTTTGCCCATTTTCATGGTATCCAATTGGTAGTTACAATCTTGTCTCATCACTGCAACTCCCGTACGGACTCGGGAGAGGCGATGGTTGAGAGCCGTGCGTCCTCCGAAACACAACCCAACCAAGCAACACTGCTTTTTGACACATTGCCCACTTAACCCGGAAGCCAGCTTCCCCAAATGTGTCGGAGGAAATACCGTACAGCTGGCGAACGTGCCAGCGTGCACTGCGCCCAGCCCGCCACAGGAGTCGCTAGTGCGCGATGGGACAAGGACATCCCTGCCGGCTAAACCCTCCCCTAACCCGGACGACGCTGGGCCAATTGTCCGGGGCCCCGTGGGTCTCCCGGTCGCGGCCGGCTGCCTGGACTCGAATCCAGAATCTCTAGTGGCACAGCTAGCACTGCGATGCAGTGCTTTAGACCACTGCGCCACTCGGGGAGGCCCTCCACGACAATTCTTGTCGATGAGGATGGAATGGCTAACTACGTTTGCTGATCGTTCCCAAGGACACCAAGGTTAACTGTGCACAGGGGCTGCATTAGACGTGGCTCGGGGAGAGCACACTCCGCCTAAGTGGAGCAGTAGGGACCCGCCTCGGACCCTCCAGGGAGCGTCAGTGAACGGATACGCTATTCCGAAAAACACAATTAAGGGTGAGACTGACTTTCTTTAGGGACAACTAAAGTGCACATTAAAATAAAGATCTTGTCTTAGTGACAGAAGACTACTGTGTGTAGAGAATAATTTACTGTGTGTGAGTTTCACTGTGTGTGAATTTTCACTGTGTGTGAAGAAGACCTTGTCTTGTTGACAAGGAGGGCTCTGCTGTGTGTGGAGAAAACTCTGTTTTATAACAGAGGTATTCCCGGATAAATGTGCATTATTTGGCAAAGTACTCAATTAATATTAATTGATATGCCATGGTTTGCGATCGTCAGATGTAAATGCATGAGCTATGTGATTCCAGGACAGCGTCCTGAGATAGAAGTAAGGAAATATTCCTGCAGGTTAACACATTATTTTAGAAGGCCGCAATTTGACCAATGGAGCCATAGGAGAATTGGATATACTTGGGAAATAACTGATTACATACATAAAACACATACAACATTTTGTATAGGGGGAAATACTGTATGGGTACAGAATTCTAAACTACATAATGAAATTAAAACATTTGTTGATGGAAAAGAAACGCCCCCTTTTGAATTAACTCATGATCAATTTCTTTTTGCGTTAACCCATAATTCATTTTAAGAAAGGAAGACGTTCCTAACTAAATACTGTTTGTTTTATTTTTGTTTATCTCTGTGTGTGTGTGTGTGTGTGTGTATAGATGGTGTTTTACAATGGGAGCCAAGAGCAGCAGCGGAGAACCCTGTATGCCCGACCTGCTGACTGGACTGGTAAGGTAATGGTGTATAAGTGGGGCAGGGACATTCCTGAACAGGTACCAGACTTTCCCTTGAAAGGCACATTAAGTGAAGTTTTGTTAGCAGAATGTACAAAGAAGTTACAGGACTTTGAGAGATAAACCAAGAAAGGCAAGTAGAATAGACTGGGATGATTTTAGGAAGTGGGAAAGAGAAGCAGAGAAGGGAAGACAAGAAAATTAAAGGAATAATGGTGAATGATGAGAAACAATGACAAAACTGGCATTATCAGTTGTTATCAAAACTGGCATTATCAGTTGTTTGTGTGCTATGTTCCCACCATGATCTCACACACCTGCTAAACTGCCACGTAGACAGAGGTTGTATTTTCCTATAAAGGCTGAGACCCAACTCTTGTTTGTTGGGCTCTTAACTCTGCACTGTTGTTGAGTGGATTGTTAACCAGCACCTTGTGACTAAAAGCCCTGACTCCTGCACATCCATCCCTGTAACCATTTGAATGCCTTGATGCCATCTTCTTCATCATCTGTCCCCCACTTTACAGACAACACCCCATCCAGCGACTATTCGCAGCGACAGAGAAACGCATTTGTTCCTATTCATTGCTCCAAAATTGCTGGCTGTCAACCTCCCTCTCCTCATGGTGTGCCAGTCAGGGTTGGTGTGCTGTTCAACTGTTGCCTGCCATATAGCCTCCTGCTCCTCCACCGGCAGCGCCATGCCAGCCAGGATGCCTGCATGCCCCAGGTGCCCCTGTTTTTTAACAATGTCTGGTACAGACTGGGATAACAGGGAGGGTAGCGGTTGTTCTGGCTCAGGTTCAAGGAGCCATGCCATTCCACTGAACCTGCCCCGGAGACGGTTCCTTAGCCACTGAAGATCGTCCTCTGTGGGCTCTCGGGACAGAGGGTTGTAGTCTTCGGCCAGGTACAGACTGCAACTGGTTGGGCCACGGCTGTCTTCCTCCACTCGCATTCCACATCAGTACGGCCGATATTATGAACCGCCAAAATAGGTTCCATGGCTGCATGCATGGCTAGCTCCACGGAGGCATTCACATGTGGTAGAGAGAATCCCCTGGTCACCTATAGAGACCTGCCAAGAGGAAGGATGTTAAATCAAATCAAAGTTTACAGTGAAATGCTAACTTACACCAACAGTGCAATTTTTTTGTAAAAAATAGGTATTAGGTGAACAATAGATAAGAAAGAAATAAGAAACAACAGTAAAAAGACAGTGAAAAAGGACAGTAGCGAGGCTATATACAGTAGCGAGGCTATATACAGTAGCGAAGCTATAACAGTAGCGAGGCTATATACAGTAGCGAGGCTATATACAGTAGCGAGGCTATATACAGTAGCGAGGCTACATACAGGCACCAGTTAGTCGGGCTAATTGAGGTAGTATGTACATGTAGATATGGTTAAAGTGGCTATGCAAATATGATAAACAGAGAGTAGCAGTAGTGTAAAAGAGGGGTTGGCGGGTGGTGGGTGGCAGGACACAATACAGATAGTCTGGGTAGCCAATGTGCGGGGCACCGGTTAGTCGGGCTAATTGAGGTAGTATGTACATGAATGTATAGTTAAAGTGACTATGCATATATGATAAACAGAGAGTAGCAGCAGTGTAAAAGAGGGGTTGGGGGGGCACAATGCAAATAGTCCGGGTAGCCATTTGATTACCTGTTCAGGAGTCTTGTGGCTTGGGGGTAAAAGCGGTTGAGAAGCCTTTTGGTCCTAGACTTGGGACTCCGGTACCGCTTGCCGTGCCGTAGTAGAGAGAACAGTCTATGACTGGGGTGGCTGGGGTCGTGGACAATTGCCCATTGTCTTTCAATGCATGACTGTGAACACCTTGAAATGCATTCGCTGTAAGAAATGTGCTATATAAATATATTTTTATTTGATTGATGACATTACAAGTGTAGAATATTTAATAAACCTTGATTTTCACATGAGGACAAGTGCAGTTTTTCCATAAACCTTTAATTGATAATTGCCGATTATATCACTTTACATATCAATCGTATAGTGGGAAGAATCCTATAAATCAAAACTGTGAATGCAGGTACCACTCTGAATAAATAAATACTGTGCCTTTGAAGATTTGTCTCTGGTCATGAAACTACAATACAGGCTGGATGTCAAAACAAAGTAAATTCTGAATGTCAATAGATTTTTAGATTTATTCTCATCAACATTCTAGAACTGAGTTATCACTCATCGAAGTCTGGTATCCGGGGTTGTCAAGCCCTGATCTGTTTCACCTTTTCTTGTGCTTGTCTCCACCCCCCTCCAGGTGATTGTTGTTGTCTTCCGGCGCCGAAAAGAGATGGCCGCCTCGCTTCGCGTTCCTTGGAAAATATGCAGTATTTTGTTTTTTTATGTGTTATTTCTTACATCGGTACCCCAGGTAATCTTAGGTTTCATTACATACAGTCGGGAGGAACTACTGAATATACGATTAACGTCAACTCATCATCGTTCCTACCAGGAATATGACTTTCCCGAAACGGATCCAGTGTTTTGCCTTCCACCCAATACAATGGATCTGATCCCAGCCGGCGACCCTGTGCGACGCCGTAAAAGGGGCAAACGAGGCGGTCTCGTGGTCAGGCTTCGGAGACGGGCACATCGCGCTCCACTCCCTAGCATACTACTCGCCAATGTCCAGTCTCTTGACAATAAGGTTGATGAAATCCGAGCACGGGTAGCATTCCAGAGAGACATCAGGGATTGCAACGTGCTCTGCTTCACGGAAACATGGCTAACTCAAGAGACGCTAACGGAGTCGGTGCAGCCAGCTGGTTTCTTCATGCATCGCGCCGACAGAAACAAACATCTTTCTGGTAAGAAGAGGGGCGGGGGGGTATGCCTTATGATTAACGAGACGTGGTGTGATCATCATAACAACACACAGGAACTCAAGTCATTCTGTTCACCTGATCTAGAACTCCTCACAATCAAATGTCGACCGCATTATCTACCAAGGGAATTCTCTTCAATCATAATCACAGCCGTATATATTCCCCCCCAAGCAGACACATCGATGGCCCTGAACGAACTTTATCTGACTCTTTGTAAACTGGAAACCACACACCCTGAGGCTGCATTCATCGTAGCTGGGGATTTTAACAAGGCTAATCTAAAAACAAAACTCCCTAAATTCTATCAGCATATCGATTGTGCTACCAGGGCTGGAAAAACCCTAGATCATTGTTATACTAATTTCCGCGACGCATATAAGGCCCTCCCCCGCCCCCCTTTCGGAAAAGCTGACCACGACTCCATTTTGTTGATTCCAGCCTACAAACAGAAACTAAAACAACAAGCTCCCGCGCTCAGGTCTGTTCAACGCTGGTCCGACCAATCTGAATCCACGCTTCAAGACTGCTTCGATCACGCGGATTGGAATATGTTCCGCATTGCGTCCAACAACAATATTGACGAATATGCTGATTCGGTGAGCGAGTTCATTAGGAAGTGCATTGACGATGTCGTACCCACAGCAACGATTAAAACATTCCCAAACCAGAAACCGTGGATTGACGGCAGCATTCGCGTGAAACTGAAAGCGCGAACCACTGCTTTTAACCAGGGCAAGGTGACCGGAAGCATGACCGAATACAAACAGTGTAGCTATTCTCTCCGCAAGGCAATCAAACAGGCTAAGTCCAGGTACAGAGACAAAATCGAGTCGCAATTCAACAGCTCAGACACAAGAGGTATGTGGCAGGGTCTACAGTCAATCACGGATTACAAAAAGAAAACCAGCCCCGTCGCGGACCAGGATGTCTTGCTCCCAGACAGGCTAAACAACTTTTTTGCCCGCTTTGAGGACAATACAGTGCCACTGACACGGCCCCCTACCAAAACCTGCGGGCTCTCCTTCACTGCAGCCGAGGTGAGTAAAACATTTAAACGTGTTAACCCTCGCAAGGCTGCAGGCCCAGACGGCATTCCCAGCCGCGTCCTCAGAGCATGCGCAGACCAGCTGGCTGGTGTGTTTACGGACATATTCAATCAATCCTTATCCCAGTCTGCTGTTCCCACATGCTTCAAGAGGGCCACCATTGTTCCTGTTCCCAAGAAAGCTAAGGTAACTGAGCTAAACGACTACCGCCCCGTAGCAGTCACTTCCGTCATCATGAAGTGCTTTGAGAGACTAGTCAAGGACCATATCACCTCCACCCTACCGGACACCCTAGACCCACTCCAATTTGCTTACCGACCCAATAGGTCCACAGACGACGCAATCGCAACCACACTGCACACTGCCCTAACCCATCTGGACAAGAGGAATACCCATGTGAGAATGCTGTTCATCGATTACAGCTCAGCATTTAACACCATAGTACCCTCCAAACTCGTCATCAAGCTCGAGACCCTGGGTCTCGACCCCGCCCTGTGCAACTGGGTCCTGGACTTCCTGACGGGCCGCCCCCAGGTGGTGAGGGTAGGTAACAACATCTCCACCCCGCTGATCCTCAACACTGGGGCCCCACAAGGGTGCGTTCTGAGCCCTCTCCTGTACTCCCAGTTCACCCACGACTGCGTGGCCATGCACGCCTCCAACTCAATCATCAAGTTTGCGGATGACACTACAGTGGTAGGCTTGATTACCAACAACGACGAGACGGCCTACAGGGAGGAGGTGAGGGCCCTCGGAGTGTGGTGTCAGGAAAATAACCTCACACTCAACGTCAACAAAACAAAGGAGATGATTGTGGACTTCAGGAAACAGCAGAGGGAGCACCCCCCTATCCACATCGACGGGTCAGTAGTGGAGAAGGTGGAAAGTTTTAAGTTCCTCGGTGTACACATCACGGACAAACTGAATTGGTCCACCCACACAGACAGCGTTGTGAAGAAGGCGCAGCAGCGCCTCTTCAACCTCAGGAGGCTGAAGAAATTCGGCTTGTCACCAAAAGCACTCACAAACTTCTACAGATGCACAATCGAGAGCATCCTGTCGGGCTGTATCACCGCCTGGTACGGCAACTGCTCCGCCCACAACCGTAAGGCTCTCCAGAGGGTAGTGAGGTCTGCAGAACGCACCACCGGGGGCAAACTACCTGCCCTCCAGGACACCTACACCACCCGATGTCACAGGAAGGCCATAAAGATCATCAAGGACAACAACCACCCAAGCCACTGCCTGTTCACCCCGCTTTCATCCAGAAGGCGAGGTCAGTACAGGTGCATCAAAGCCGGGACCGAGAGACTGAAAAACAGCTTCTATCTCAAGGACATCAGACTGTTAAACAGCCACCACTAACATTTAGCGGCCGCTGCCAACATACTGACTCAACTCCAGCCACTTTAAAAATGGGAATTGATGGAAATTATGTAAAAATGTACCACTAGCCACTTTAAACAATGCCACTTAATATAATGTTTACATACCCTACATTACCCATCTCATATGTATATACTGTACTCTATATCATCTACTGCATCTTGCCATCTTTATGTAATACATGTACCACTAGCCACTTTAAACTATGCCACTTTATGTTTACATACCCTACAGTACTCATCTCATATGTATATACCGTACTCTATACCATCTACTGCATCTTGCCATGCCGTTCTGTACCACCACTCATTCATATATCTTTATGTACATATTCTTTATCCCTTTACACTTGTGTGTGTGTATAAGGTAGTAGTTGTGGAATTGTTAGGTTAGATTACTTGTTGGTTATTACTGCATTGTCGGAACTAGAAGCACAAGCATTTCGCTACACTCGCATTAACATCTGCTAACCATGTGTATGTGACTAATAAATTTGATTTGATTTGATTTGATTTGATTTGATTTTGAGGTGTCGACCATCTTCCCATTATCCTATGGGTACTTATACCTGTGTTTTCTGTCTGTGCGAATTTGTTTTGTTCGTTCAAACCTACCAGTGGTTTCCCTTGCTCCTGTCCTTGCCATAGTCCCTGTTTTCTAGTTTCCTGGTTTTGACCTTTCCTGCCTGCCCTGAGCCTGCCAGCTGTTCCGGTGCCTTACACCCTCTCTGGATTATTGACCCCTGCCTGCCTTGACCCGTTGTTTGCCTGCCCCTGTTTAATGAATACACTTTCGTTCCTTCAACACTGTCTGCACCTGGATCATACCTTAAAACGTGATAGGGGTAATCTGCTTAATGATTATATGATTACATGGCTCTTGTAGAATGTTGGCGGCAGTATAGAACATATTGTATTGCTAAGATTTTCAAACTTAACTTAATAGCTACATTCACGTAGACAGGATAAACTTCATCCCTCATGCTGGCCCTGACCAAACCGGTAAATTGCCCCTCACTATAGCTGCACTTCTCCACATGGCCAGACTTCTAGTGGTCTTCTCCCCTTTTAGTGCTCATACTTGAAAAATGCCATAAGATCTAAAATGGACACAAAAGTCAACATACAGTACAAACAATTATAAATGTCACTTTTTGATCTACTGCTCTGTTAACTAGCTAGGTAAAGTGTGGTCAGTAGCTAGCTAAGACCGAGAAAGGGGACATAAGAAGTTCCTGGATTGGGCACAGAAGGTCTCTGATCACGCTGGTGAAAGGTAGCTGAAAGTGTCGGCCAGAAATAACGTGCAGAAGTTTCCTGAAGGAATTTTTAGTCTTGCCGAGGTCTTCTCTGTTGCTAATTAGCATTTACATTTTGGGGGAGTAAATTGATAAAACTCACCTTGTCCAAGAGAGAATTACAGTTATCAAAACGTCATGCCAGGGTAAGCCTACACGAAATACAGACCTTATATGAAGTAGTTCTAAAATCCCAGACACAATAGTTAATGGTGAAAAAACTATTGGAACCATTACTGTGATTTAGAGCATTGGTCCAGTAACCGAAAGGCCGCTAGTTTGAATCACCAGGCCAACTATGTGAAGAATCTGATGTGCACTTGAGTAAGGCACTTAACCCCAATGGCTCGTGTAAGTCACTCTGAATAAGAGCATCTGCTAATTGACTAAAATGTACCGCTAGGTTTTATGGGTGTTATGATGCAACCACTGTGCCGGACTATAGCTCAGATACATATAAAAACATGAAATTACCCCGGGAATTGATAGAACATCGCTCAGAGATGCATGAAAACAATATAACATTCAAAATGGGTGAATCTTTCCTTTAAGTCAAGCAAGATATGTGAAAATAATGTTAACTTTTTTATAAAAGCATAAAACTTGGTACACTTGTACAGTTTGGAGCCATGAACATTTTCAGAGACGGATCCAAACTTTCACCCCATTTAAAAAAAATATTGTCATGAAATAAAGAGATGGAGCCATCGCAAAAACGCCCTCTGGCAGCCGTGGTGGCCATTTGTCCATTCCGTCATAACCAGACAATGTGTTTTCCTTCATATATAATAATTGGGTTGACTTAAATGCACTTGCAGATCCCAGATATGATAAGCAGCGGTTTGCCATGTCTTCCTTATTCAAGTTTCCAATGTACTGCAGAGAGTCAAAGTCAATATTTGTCCTCATTTGTTCTGTTGACACCATGTCTGCACAGTCCCACTCAAATAATCACCATACACACATATTATTTTATTCAAAAACCATCATGGTGGTGCAGTGGTGCATCGCAGTGCTAGCTGTGCCACCAGAGACTCTGGGTTTGAGCCCAGGCTCTGTCACCCCATGGGAGGTCCATGGGGCGACGCACAATTGGCCTAGCGTCGTCCGGGTTAAGGGAGGGTTAGAACGGTAGGGATATCCTTGTCTCATTGCGCACTAGTGACTCCTGTGGTGGGCCGGGCGCAGTGCACGCTGACCAGGTCGCTAGGTGTACGGTGTTTCCTCCGACACATTGGTGTGGCTGGCTTCCGGGTTGGATGCACACTGTGTTAAGAAGCAGTGTGGCTTGGTTGGGTTGTGTTTCGGAGGACGCATGGCTCTTGACCTTCGTCTCTCCCGAGCCCGTACGGGAGTTGTAGCGACAAGACAGTAACTACTAACAATTGGATACCATGAAATTGGGGAGAAAAAGAGGGAAAAAAATGTTTAAATAAAAACATCATGGTACCTGTCCATCATATAGTCAGAGACCATTCCAATGTTTTTGTATACATTGGAATGGTTTGTATTATTGTAAAGTGTCCTCAGAAAGTATTCATACCCCTTGACTTAATCCAAATTTTGTTGTTACTGCCTGAATTCAAAATTGATTAAAACATTTTTTATTTCACACAATACGCCATAATGACAAACTGAAACTCAATATTAGGAAGGTGATGCTAATGTTTAATAACTTAGTGTATATACAGTACCAGTCAAAAGATGTTTGGTCGAGGTTATTGCTGCCAAAGGAGGGTCAACCAGTTATTAAATCCAAGGGTTCACATACTTTTTCCACCCCTGCACTGTGAATGTTTACACGGTGTGTTCAATAAAGACATGAAAACGTATAATTGTTTGTGTGTTATTGGTTTAAGCAGACTGTGTTTGTCTATTGTTGTGACCTAGATGAAGATCAGATCAAATTTTATGACCAATCTATGCAGAAATCCAGGTATTTCCAAAGGGTTCACATACTTTTTCTTGCCACTGTAGTTGTACAGTTTAGTTTATTAAACTAGCTGTTGCACATGCAGTTTAGTAATATAGTTTCTTCTTCTTTTAGTTTTTTCGACCTCAATCTGTTTTGGTCAAAACTAGCCTTTTAGGTGGGTGAATCCGTGTGTATCAGAATTTCAAACAAGACGTTACCTATCACCATAAAAACATTAACTGTCTCAATAACTTTTGTAGGAACTATTATGGGAACTTGCTATTGAGCATAAAGAAAAACAGCTATGCAAGACGCACAGGCAATTATCCCATTGCTAAACACTACATGGAAGCCAAACATGGGAATTCCTGAGGTTATTTGTTCAGATGCCAGGGCTGGTGACAGACAAACACCTCAAGCTATGAGAGACATACTGCAGTGGTGGAAAAAGTACCCAATTGTCATACTTCAGTAAAAGTAAAGACACAGTTGAAGTCAGAAGTTTACCTACACTTAGGATGGAGTCATTAAACTTGTTTTTCAACCACTCCACAAATTTCTTGTTAACAAACTATAGTTGTGGCAAGTCGGTTAAGACATCTACTTTGTGCATGACACAAGTCATTTTTACAACAATTGTTTACAGACAGACTATTTCACTTATAATTCACTGTACCACAATTCCAGTGGGTCAGAAGTTGAGTTAAGTTGACTGTGCCTTTAAACAACATGGAAAAGTCCAGAAAATGATGTCATGGCTTTAGATGCATGTTACGTTCCCCAGTTTCTGTGTTGTAGTTTGTATTTGAGTGTGTGTTTCAGGAGATGGCTTCCTGAAATTCTTCCCAAGCAGCTGATTGGTCGGCCCCAATTGATAATTGGAGGTGCACCTGTGGATGTATTTCAAGGCCTACCTTCAAACTCAGTGCCTTTTTGCTTGACAATTATTTTTTTGTAGACCTCCACAAGTCTGGTTCATCCTTGGGAGCAATTTCCAAACGCCTGAAGGTACCACGTTCATCTGTACAAACAATAGTACGCAAGTATAAACACCATGGGACCACGCAGCCGTCATACCACTCAGGAAGAAGACGTGTTCTGTCTCCTACAGATGAACGTACTTTGGTGCGAAAAGTGCAAATCAATCTCAGAACAACAGCAAAGGACCTGGTGAAGATGCTGGAGGATACAGGTACAAAAGTATCTATATCCACAGTAAAATGAGTCCTATATCGACATAACCTGAAAGGCCGCACAGCAAGGAAGAAGACACTGCTCCAAAACCACCATAAAAAAAGCCAGACTACGGTTTGCAACTGCACATGGGGACAAAGATCGCACTTTTTGGAGAATTGTCCTCTGGTCTGATGAAATAAAAACAGAACTGTTTGGCCATAATGACCATCGTTATGTTTGGAGGAAAAAGGGGGATGCTTGCAAGCCGAAGAACACCATCCCAACCGTGAAGCACGGGGTGGCAGCATCATGTAGTGGGGGTGCTTTGCTGCAGGAGGGACTGGTGCACTTCACAAAATAGAATGCATCATGAGGGAGGAAAATTATGTGGATATATTGGAGCAACATCTCAAGACATCAGTCAGGAAGTTAAAGCTTGGTCGCAAATGGATCTTCCAAATGGACAATGACCCCAAGCATACTTACAAAGTTGTGGCAAAATGGCTTAAGGACAACAAAGTCAAGGTATTGGAGTGACCATCACAAAGCCCTGACCTCAATCCCATAGAACATTTGTGGGCAGAACTGAAAAAGTGTGTGCGAGCAAGGAGACCTACAAACCCGACTCAGTTACACCAGCTCTGTCGGGAGGAATGGGCCAAAATTCCCCCAACTTATTGTGGGTAGCTTGTGGAAGGTTACCTGAAACGTTTGACCCAAGTTAACTTCTTGACGCACGGATCCCTTTAGAGCGATCATTTTCGTAAACAACCGCTGAATTGCAGAGCGCCAAATGTTAAAAAAATTCTAAAAATATTTATTTTCATGAAATCACAAGTGAAATATACCAAAACACAGCTTAGCTTGTTGTTAATCCACCTATCATGTCAGATTTTGAAAATATGCTTTACAGGGAAAGCAATCCAAGCGTTTGTGAGTTTATCGATCACTAGACAAAACAGTAAGAACACCTAGCAGCCATGTAGATTGGTCACGAAAGCCAGAAAAGCAATAAAATTAATTGCTTACCTTTGATGATCTTCGGATGTTTGCACTCACGAGACTGCCAGTTACACAATAAATGTTCCTTTTGTTCGATAAAGATTTTTTTATATCAAAATACCTCCATTTGTTTGGAGCGTTATGTTCAGTATTCCACAGCCTTAGGCAAGTCATCAAGGCTTGACGAAAATTCCATATAGTATCCGTAAAGGTCGTAAAAACATGTCAAACGTCTTTAATAATCAATCCTCAGGTTGTTTTTAACATTAATAATCAATAATATTTCAACCGGACTGTAAACTATTCAATACTGGAGAGAAAGCAAACAGTGTCGAGCGCATCAACTAATGGAGGGACATCCGTGTATCCACTGACGCGTTTTGATAAATCTCGCTCATTTTTCAAAATAAAAGCTTGAAACTATATCTAAAGTCTGTTCACACCCTGAGGAAGCCACAGGAAAAGGAATATGGTTGATATCCCTTTAAATGGAGGATAGGCAGGCAATGGAACAGGGATTTTTCCAAATAGAAGTCACTTTCCCGGGTTGGATTTTCTCAGGTTTTCGCCTGTAAAATCCGTTCTGTTATACTCACAGACAATATTTTGACAGTTTTGGAAACTTTAGAGTGTTTCTATCCTACTCTGTCAATTATATGCATATTCTAGCATCTGGACCTGAGAAATAGGCAGCTTACAATGGGAACGTTATTTTTCCAAACATAAAAATTCTGCCCCCTAGCTTCAAGAGGTTTTAAACAATTTAAAGGCAATGCTACCAAATACTGATTGAGTGTATGTAAACTTCTGAACCACTGGGAATGTGATGAAGGAAATAAAAGCTGAAATAAATAATTCTATCTACTATTATTCTGACATTTCACATTCTTAAAATAAAGTGGTGATCCTAACTGACCTAAGACAGGGAATTTTTACTAGGACTAAATGTCAGGAATTGTGAAAAACTGAGTTTAAATGTATTTGGCTAACATGGAACCCAAACCGGCTGCGCGCGTGCGCCATCGTGCATAAATGTATTTTGTCCCCCTACACCAAACGCGATCACGACACGCAGGTTAACATATCAAAGCAAACTCTGAAACAATTACATTAATTTGGGAACAGGTCCAAAAGCATTAAACATTTATGGCAATTTAGCTAGTTAGCTTCCACTTGCTAGCTAATTTGTCCTATTTAGTTAACTTTCTGTTGCTAGCTAATTTGTCCTGGGATATAAACATTGAGTTGTTACTTTACCTGATATGCACAAGGTCCTCTACTCCGACAATTAATCCACACATAAAACGGTCAACCGAATCGTTTCTAGTCATCTTTCCTCCTTCCAGGCTTTTTCATCTTTGAACTTATATGGTGATTGGCATTTAAACTTTCATAGTATTACTACACTGACCGGCAACACAGTTCGTCTTTCAATCACCCACGTGGGTAAAAACCAATGAGGAGATGGCACGTGGGTACCTGCTTCTATAAACCAATGAGGAGATGGGAGAGGCAGGACTTGCAGCGCGATCTGCGTCAAAAATAGAAAGGAGTTCTATTTTAGCCCGTGGCAATGCAGACGCTCGCGAGCAGTGTGGGTGCAATAATTGAATGACATAGATTTCTAAATTTATTTTGCAATGCTCGCGCACGCGAGGCGAGCGGTGTGGTCAGCCTATAAGGTGTATGTTCCGACTTCCGACTTCAACTGTACCTTAATAGAAAATGACTCAAGTAAAAGTGAAAGTCACCCAGTAAAATACACCCAGTCTGAAAGTATTTGGTTATAAATATATCAATATGTCAAAAGTAAATGTAATCATTTTAAATTCCTTATATTAAGTAAAACAGGTGGCACCATTTTATTTTATTTTTACAGATAGCCAGGGGCACACCTCTAACATTCATACATTGTTTAGAAACTAAGCATGTGTGTTTAGTGAGTCCGCCAGTTCAGAAGCAGTAGGCATGACCAGGGATGTTATCTTGATAAGTGTGTGAATTGGACCATTTTACTGTCCTGATGAGCATTAAAAATGCAACAAGTACTTATGGGTGTCAGGAATAATGTATGGAGTAAAAAGTACATACTTTTCTTTTGGAATGTAGTGTGGTAAAAGTTGTCCAAAATTTAAATAGTAAATTACAGATACTCCCAAAAAACTACTTAAGTTGTACTTGAAAGTATTTTTACTTAAGTACTTTACAGCACTGACATACTGGATCCATACTCTCAAACGCACCACCTATTTCAATGAGGACATTGATTTCTCCCCTTTCCAGCAGCCCCTCCCCCCTACACACTCAAGTCTGGTCCTTTCAGGCTACAGACTTTAGTCCCTAAAAAATCCAACGTATTCTATTGTCTCCAACATTAAGTGGGGTTGTTTCAGAATAAATAAGTTGTTTCTCCTTTTCAGGCACTATACATTTCTTTCTCCTTTTCAGGCACTATACATTTCTTTCTCCTTTTCAGGCACTATACATTTCTTGAATTATGCTTATGATGAAATGTTCATATTGTCAGTCCGCAACAAGTGATGGGTTGTTTAATGAATGTCAATTTTTCTACCATTTGCCAACTGTAAAATGTTTTTATTTTTTTTATTTTTTTTAACATGTGTATGCACTGTATATAGTTTATTTTCCGCTCTTATGACATACAATGTGATTTAAGGTGCAGCTATCAGCAAAGTCAGTGCAAGTAGTACAAAAGTGCAAGTGAAGGTTCACGAAAGTTAAAGGTGTTCATTTGGGGGGTGCTGTGGGACATTTTCCTTTAGATTTTTTTATTGCTTTTGAGCATGTCTGAACTTTAGTCATTGTGATAACACCACTTAAGTCAGTGTACAGTAAGATGAAGAAGTGAGATGGCCTACACTGAACCCTGGATAGAAGAGCCCACTGTGAGGAAACATCATACCTGTCCCATAAACCAACGGCCAAACCATAAATGTGGGAAGCAGCCCCTCTGTCACCACTACTGCTTACTTCTCACCAATAGACTTGCAGTTGTTTGTAATGCCACATTAATGTTTTTCTCGGGGACCCAATACCTCATTGTTCTGTCATTTGGGAACCGCAGCCTCATCCTAGTGGTTAGAGTGTTGGACTAGTAACCGAAAGGATGCAAGATTGAATCCCTGAGCTGACAAAGTACAAATCTGTCATTCTGCCCCTGAACAAGGCAGTTAACCCACTGTTCCTAGGCCGTCATTGAAAATAAGAATTTGTTCTTAACTAGTTAAAAAAAAAAAAGAGGACATATGACTCTGCTGTTGTCTCCCTGCCAAACGGGGCTGATTCCTAGGAAGTCATTACCGTCACCTGCTAACCAATGTTTCAAACAGTGTGTTACATAAGTCAAAACTGAGTCAATCAAAAAATAAACCTGGTGCCACATTTTCTGTTTCAGTGTTAATTTAATCATACAAATGTTCATTTATACATATAGGAAAAAGGCTTTAATTTGACATTTTCTCTTCTCATGAATACCACCTTGCTTAAAACTGCACCCCCCACCACCAAAATAAAAAAACGCAATAAAGCTAAGAATTAAACACTCTCTGGTTTCAGAGTAAAATGCAGAACAGTGAACACAGAGGACTAACATAATGCCCTTGACAAATACAGAAATATGAAAGTCTGGTGTGAAAGCACAACAGCCACAAGAAAACAGGGACTTTCCATCAGAAGAAACCATAAGATAAGACTCTTGTATGAGCATCTACAAGATCTTTAGTCTATGAATAACAACTGTCATCAATTTCCTTGTTTTTCATTTACTCATAACCTTGTGGAAATTGTGAAACATTGGAAGCGAAGAAATCTTCATTGCTTGAAGAACTTGACGGTAAATAAAATAAATTAAAATAACATTACAAATGGGAAACAAATTGCATAACATGATGTTAACTTGGTTGATACCATGTAATTGTAAACAATAATTAATATGACTACATCTCTTAATAGAGCGTTCCACTTTGACGCAGAGGAATTAATGAATTCCAGGGTTGAACCTGTCCTTTTGAGCATATGTACCCACTCTACTTAATTTGACAATCAAAACGGGACTCAACGTTGTCAAGTTTGGAAGAAAACTAAAACAAGGAGAATATATACTATTACAACAGACAATAATATCTAGATCCAGACAGCATACAGAAACTAAATCAAAATCACCACTTGTAAACATCTGAAGTGACATCGTGCAAACTGCAGAAACAAAACAAACGGTGCTGATATTGTCAATGGCTTGAGCAGTCACAAACGCAGAATTTATATACCTCTCCCTATGATGGGAAAGGGAAGTCTATTTTTCAATGTCTGTCGTGATGTGTCAGAGACCATTTGGTTTGGTTGTTTAGTTAATAGCACCATCTGCTGGCTCTAAAGAACAAGCTTTACCACTGAATGATCCATATCTGTGTCGTAAGTACAGTACAGCAAAGGCTTATTTACGGGGCAACTCATTCACAGGCCTGTATCCTAATTTCTGAAACACCTGTGGAGAATTATAATTTTTTATATTAGTATTATTTTGTTTAATCTATTTAGATACATAACCTACCTGGCCTACATATATAGGTCACCACAACTTCTTTACCAAAGTTGTATCCACCACTTTGTGTTTAGTAAAATCCAAAAGGAAACTATACACGTGCACACATGCACAATTCAGAAAACACAGACATGGATTCAAATCCTACAATAATAGCTCAACAGGCAAAATAGTTTTAGATGGCTTTTTCTCACACATTTCATTTGCTCAAGCTCACACACATCCATCCTTTTGCTAAGCTCAACCAGCAGTGCCTACCCTACACTAATGAGGTGTGTTGACAGCTAAAAATAATAATAAAACATGTATGTAGTAGAACTTAGGATTGATAGCATTCTTTATGTAGCATTCACTCATGCCAATCTTGAGAGGGTGCTGATAATGCTGGTAGGGTGTTCACTGGGATAGGTGCCTCCTTGTTCTCACTGTAGCTTGTGTTTTGGTGGAATGGGGTAGGGCCCAAGGGAGAGAGTTGTCTAGAGTCTGTATGAAATATGTATCCCTCCCCTCTCCAGTGCCCCTGCCGCAGGTCAGCATCAGCATGCCCAGGTCTGTTCAGCACCACCTGGCCTGGGTCTCCATCTGTCTAACTCTGGCCTAACGGATAGGGTCCATGAACACCCTGAGGGGAGAGACAGAACACAGTCAACACAATGTAAATGTATTCTACGAGTTATTATCTTTCTGTTATTTATCTATTTTTCTCTCTGCATTGTTGGAAAGTATTTCACTGTTAGTCTATACTTGTTGTTTACAAAGCATGTGGCAAATATATATTTTTTTATTATTATTATTTGCATGATAGGAGTTCAGTGAGGTGAAACGCTAAGAACATTCCCCATTCTAAGAGACAGGCAATCAAATGTGTTCTACACACTGCATTTCTAGCTAAACTTTCTCTAACATAGGACCTACACTAGGGAATTGGGAAAATAGTATATTATTTTACCTGCTACACTGGACGTGTAACTTTTTGCTGGCGTAAGCATAGCGTATAGAATAACTATCTTCAAAGTAATGACTCGGGACGTCGGGTTTGATATGAAAGCTTCTTTTAGTAATAATACTTGTTCATGTTACATTTACAAACTTTAGATTCTACAGAACAATGAATAATGAGTTGCTAGCGCAAAAGGTGTCAGGATAATCACCTGTCAATTGTCACTTAACTAGCGCGTTGTCTCTCTACTTCCTGTCGCAAGGCATTCTGGAACTTGCAGTCAAAAGCCTAATTCAATACTAACCAGTACAAAATATGTATGTAGTTCTCTCAATCTCCAACACACAAATTCTAATACAATTACAAACATCTTTAGATAGAGCTCGATGAATTAACTTAAACATTAACTCTGTAACCCATTAAAGTTACAACATCCTCCCCCCCGATGAACAACTGTGTTCATCATCCCAGACACCATAGACCCACTCCAATTCGCATACTGCTCCAACAGATCCACAGATGACGTTATCTCAATTGCACTTTACATTGCCCTCTCCCACCTGGATAAGAGGGGAAATAACTCAGACTTCAGGTCAGCGTTCAACACCATAGTCCCCTCCAGGCTCATCACCAAGCTAGGGACCCTGGGACTGATGGCGATGAGTCAGCCTACAGGAAGGAGATCAGAGACTTAGCAGTGTGGTGCCAGGACAACAACCTCTCCCTCAACGCCAGTAAGACCAAGGAGATTTGTGGACTATAGTTAAAAGACGGGAGAGCACGTCCCCATCCACATCCATAGGGCTGTTGTGGAGCAGGTCAAGAGCTTCAAGTTCCTTGGTGTCCACATCACTAAGGACCTAACATGGTCCACACATCTGCACAGTTGTGAAGAGGGCACGGTAGCGCCTATTTCCCCTCAGGAGGCTGAAAAGATTTGGTATGGGCCCTGGGATCCTCCAAAAGTTTGACAGCTGCATCGTCGAGAGCATCTTGACTGGGTGCATCACAGCTTGATATGGTAAATGCACCGCCCTTGACCGCAAAGCGCTTGAGGGTGGTGCGGACAGCGCAGTACTTCACTGGGGGCCGAGCTCCCTGCCATCCAGGACCTCTATATCAGGCAGTGTCAGAGGATGGCCCGAAAAAAATGCCAAAAGACTCCACCCACCCAAGTCAGACTGTTCACTCTGCTACCGCCCGGCAAACAATATCGGAGACATGGCCAACAAGCTCCGAGCCCGCTTCTACCCCCAAGCCATAAGACTGCTAAATAGTCCATTAAGGGTGCCCAAAATATCTTCACTGACCCTACGCACACTCACTAGATATACAGTGCATATACAGTGCATTCGCAAATTATTCAGAGTCCTTCACTTTTCCCCATTTTGTTACGTTACAGCCTTATTCTAAAATGGATTCTAAAAAATGTCCTCAATCTACACACAATAATGACGAAACGAAAACAGGTTTTAAGATATTTTTGCAACTTTATAAAAAATACTTATTTACATAAGTATTCAGACCCTTTGCTATGAGACTTGAAATTGAACTCAGGTACATCCTGTTTCCATTGATCATCCCTTTTCTCCCCAATTTCGTGATATCCAAATTGGTAGTTACAGTCTTGTCCCATCGCTGCAACACCTGTACGGACTCGGCAGAGGCGAAGGTCGAGAGCCATGCGTCCTCCGAAACACCACCCCGCCAAGCCGCACTTCTTCTTGACACACTGCCCGCTTAACCCTGAAGCCAGCCGCACCAATTTGTCGGAGGAAACACTGTACAGCTGGTGACTGAAGTCAGCTTGCATGCACCCGGCCCGCCACAAGGAGTCGCTAGAGCGAGATGGGACAAGGACAACCCACCCGGCCAAACCCTCCCCTAACCCAGACGATGCTGAGCCAATTGTGTGTCACCTGATGAATATCCCGCCCGGCTGGCTGAGAAACAGCCCGGGATCGAACCCGGGTCTGTAGTGACGCCTCTAGCACTGCGATGCAGTGCTTTAGACTGTGCGCCACTCGGGAGGCCCATTGATCATCCTTGAGATGTTTTTACAACTTGACTGAAGTCCACCTGTGGTAAATTCAATTGACTCAACCTGATTTGGAAAAGGCACAAACCTGTCTATATAAAGGTCCCACAGTTGAAAGTGCATGTCAGAGTGAGGTCAAAGGAATTGTCCGTAGAGCTCCGAGACAGGATTGTGTCGGTACAGATCTGGGGATGGGTAACAACATTTCTGCAGCATTGAAGGTCCCCAAGAACAGTAGCCTCAATCATTCATAAATGAAAAAAGTTTGGAACCACCAATAATCTTCCTAGAGCTGACTGCCCGGTCAAACTGAGCCATCGGGGTAGAAGGGCCTTGGTCAGGGAGGTAACCAAGAACTGGATGGTCACTCTGACAGAGCTCCAGAGTTCCTCTGTGGAGATGGGAGAACCTTCCAGAAGGACAACCATCTGTGCAGCACTCCACCATTCAGGCCTTTATGGTAGTGGCCAGACGGAAGCCACTTCTCAGTAAAAGGCACACGACAGCCTGCTTGGAGTTTGCCAAAAGGCACCTAAAGGACTCTCAGACCATGAGAAACAAGATTCTCTGGTCTGATGAAACCAAGATTTGGCCTGAATGCCAAGCGTCATGTCTGAAGAAAACCTGGCACCATACCTATGATGAAGCATGGTGGTGGCAGCCTCATGCTGTAAGGATGTTTTTCAACAGCAGGGGGGAGACTAGTCAGGATTGAGGGAAAGATGAACGGAGCAATGTACAGAGAGATCCTTGGTGAAAACCTGCTCAGGACCTCAGACTGGAGCGAAGGTTCACATTCCAACAGGACAACGACCCTAAGCTCACAGCCAAGACAACACGGGAGTGGCCTCGGGACAAGTCTCTGAATGTCCTTGAGTGGCCCAGCCAGAGCCTGGACTTGAACCTGATCGAACATCTCTGGAGAGACCTGAAAATAGCTGTGCAGCGACGCTGCCCATCCAACCTGACAGAGCTTGAGAAGATCTGCAGAGAAGAATGGGAGAAACTCCCCAAATACAGATTTGCCAAGCTTGTAGCGTCGTACCCAAGTAAACTCAAGGTTGTAATAGCCTTCAAAGGTGCTTCAACAAAGTACTGAGTAAAGGGTCTGAATACTTATGTAAATGTTATATACATTTTATTTTGCAAACATTTCTAAAAAACAGTTTTTGCTCTGTCATTATGTGGTATTGTGTATAGATTGACGGGGGAGGGCAATTTAATCAATTTTAAAACAAGTCTGTAATGTAACAACATGTTGAAAGAGTTAAGGGGTCTGAATACTTTCCGAATGCACTGTATACAAACCACTTACACACACTACATTGACACTCCCACACACACTACATACGCAAACACAACACAAACACACATACACACATTTTTACACATGATTTGCTGCTGCTGCACTGTTCTTTATTTTACTCGTATTATTATTATTATTTTCTATTCTGATTCCTAGTCACTTCACCTTGCCTTCCTGTACATTTCTATCTCAAATACCTCGTACCCCTGCACATTGATCTGGTACTGCTACTCCCCTGTATATAGCTCCATTTTATTCCTCATGTTACTTTTATATTTTTTAACTCGGCATCGTTGGGAAGGGCTCGTAAGCAAGCATTTCACAGTAGTCTACACCAGTTGTATTCGGTGCATTTGACGAATACAACTATATTTTATATATCCTATTGTTCTCGGGTGTGAGCTACCTGTCAATCTTGAAAATAGAGCCATAGCGCAATTCTACGCTGAACAGTACATGACTCTCGCAGAGACGGCGTGCTTACACACAGGTTTAATCTAAATGAATAGGAACATCTCACTCAGCAAAAGTTACGCGTCCGGTGTAACAGGCCGGTAAGGTTACAGCACCATTCTGAACGGGGCAGGCCCCTACATACAGCACAGCTGTATTTTTCAGAAAGATAGACAGTAAGTTGACAAGGCTGGAATAAAATGGATTGCTATGACAGAAGTAGGAGGTGATTTAGAGCAGGCACACACAGCTCAGAGGGCTATTGCACAGGTATATATGGTTGTGAACTGACAAAGGGTTATTATCGCATAAACAGGTAAATTAATAAAAGGGGAATAAACTGGGCAGATGGTGGATGTTATTGCTCAGTGAAAACCCCCAACTGACACGTAGGACCAGTTTCCCAGAAACAGATTAGGACTACAAGGTGCTTTCAATGGCGAATCTCAGTTGAGAATGCTTTTTAGTCCAGGATTAAGCTTAATATGGGTCTGGGAAACCCGTAGAGTCTACCTTTAGAGCAGGGGTGTCAAACATACGGCCCATGAACCCATTCAATTCGGTGGTTTGAGCAAACAAAATAGCACATTTTCTGGGGGTAGGCCACACAATCTCAATCAACACTGAAATTACTAAAACTAGGCCTCCCGAGTGGCGCAGTGGTCTAAGGCACTGCATCGCAGTGCTTGAGGTGTCACTACAGACCCGGGTTCGATCCCAGGCTGTATCAGCAGGCCCGTGACCGGGCGGCGTACAATTGGTCCAGCATCGTCTGGGTTAGGGGAGGGTTTGGTGGGCCAGGATTTCCTTGTCCCACCGCGCTCTAGCCTGCAAACTGACTTCAGTCGCCAGCTGGATGGTATTTCCTCCGACAAATTGGTGAGGCTGGCTTCCGGGTTAAGCAAGCAGAGTGTCAAGAAGCAGTGTGGCTTGGCAGGGTCCTGTTTCGGAGGACTCTTGACCTTCGCCTCTCCCGAGTCCGTAGGGGAGTTGCAGTGATGGGACAAGACTAACTACCAATTGGGAAGAAAAATGGGTAAAAGTACAAAAAAATATAGATGAAACTGAGTAGAAATGATAACGGAGCTACATTTACAGTCTCTTCACTCTGTCCAGCTCGTTAACAGTCAGGGAGCAGCAAAAAATCCGAAAGCGATGGAGAGAGTAATTTTTATGGTGGGGAAATATAACCAATTTTAAGTGCGGCCCTCACAGGGATCTTCCCCAATGCTGGAAGGGTGGGGTCTGAGTGAAAAAGTTTGGAAACGCCTGCCTTAGAGGAACTGCACAGATGCATAGAATACCAAAGAGCTTACGTGTGTTTTCTACATCTGCATAATGTGGTACGATGGAGCATGGTGTTACATTTTCCTCTACTACTATTGTTTTGCATAGGAGAATGGTGGAATTTTTAGAAGGTCTGTCTGTTGTGTCTGGTCACTAAGGTGACAGGTAGACTTACTTTTGAGCCAGGTGAGGGTGCAGTAAACACTGGAAAAATGTGTAACATTTAACCAGTGTCTAAATCACAACAATGATTTTCATAGATTACTGATTAACAATACTGATGGAGAAGAATTTATCTGTGCCACAATTCAGAGCAGAGATCTATTGTGATTTTTCCACACATACTGTAACTGTACAGTAGTGGCAACGTCTGGAAAACCTCTAACACTGTACTCTTTTGTGACAACAATTTTTTTATTTTGAATCAGAAGTTTCAAAGCCAGCCATGTATAGAGCACTTTTTACACACATCCAAACGTGGCACAGAAATTGAACTTGTGCTCCCACAAGTATCCCGATGTTTAAGCAAACAACAGTGAGGAGTGGACATCAGCTTATTTCGAGGCAAGCTAACTTTGGTTCATTTATTCATTCATACATACCTGACTGTAAGTCACTACTGATAGATTGTTTTGTAGCCCATTCGATGCTCTATTTACAGCATTGTGAGACAGTCCGTTTTCATCTTGCTGGATGGCGTCCTGCCTGCCCTCCCAGGCTCCTCCAGGCTCTTTGAAGTTGTTGTCGTCTCCGGCGTCGTGTTTGCTCTTCTGTGGCGAGGCAAAAGGGTTGAAGTCTCCCTCTACGTTGCGGTGCGGCTGGGTGTTGAACTCCGTCTCGAAGCAGGAAAGCTGCTGTGTCACGCCCAAAAGGCCACCCACCTCCACGCTGAGGATCACCCAGATGACGTCTGTGTGGACAGAGAGAGTGACACACACCAGGCATTAAGGGTGACTTGTTCTGTCCAGGAGACAGCATTGGTGGTAGTGATAGGAGTTAAATACCCAAAATGCTCAGTAATCAATAAATAATAATAGTAATAAACAGTTGCTTAACTTTATTAGGGTAATATCAAAAGTAAGTCAAGTCATTGTTTATAGGGGAAATACAAAACAGGTTATTATATAGACGGATGAAATTAATGACAAACAAAAGTCAATTGCCTACCGTAGTCCAATCCAGGAAATGACATCAATACGCTAATGCTATTTATTTTAGGCCTACTTTTTACCTTGGGCCTACTTTTTAGGCCTACTTTTAACAGGCCTACTTTTAACCTTGAACTAAATAGGGAGGACAAAATTAAAGACTGTTAGATCTTAATTTAGCCAACGAAAATGTATCAACAAAATGAAACAAAACACTTTTTGCATAGGTTATTTAAAGAACTGATTAAGAGGATTAAATAGGCCTACAATAATAATAATGATTTACAATAACAATAATGACTAAACAATTGATAAATACAAAATAAATAAAAGGTCGAAAATTGCATCAAACTTAAATAGCGAGATGCACACAGTCCATTTGGCCACGCCAGCGTCCTTATCGTTGTCCACTACAATATAAAAATTTGTCCCCGAGGACATTCCCCTTGTCGGCTTCTTTTCTCTCTACTCTTTCTCCTCTAACTTTCGTTTTACTTCAATGAAAAAGGACTTCATCTTAGCAATCAACTGTAGCCTAGGCCAAGGTTATTTTTACTCGCCCCTTCTCTCGCTCTCTCCTCAGCAGCAGGTGCATGCGAGGGAAGCAGCCGGAACCAGTTTCAGCTGGACATAAGCTGTACGTATTATTGAGTTGCAATTGGCTGACACAGATAACATGCTCCCAGTTCTCATCACACAAACACAAAATTAGGACAGGTCCAATTGGGTCCAGTCAGTAAATGCATTTTAATTGCACATACCCAAGACCCGTGGCAATTATATCAGACCCCACCAATATCTGGGACAAAAGTCAGAATTTAGGACCCAGACCCGCTACGGTCCCGTGTCGGATCTCAGAATTTCAGGTCTGTTGAAACCGTGAAGACCTGTAGTCAGCACACAAACATGCAGGTTGATGTTTAATGTTATGAGTCTTGCCCTTTAGGCAGAACTGAGCTGTTTCTGCTAGATGGGCCAGCAGCAAAGTCAAAATTGGCTATATTGTAAAAATTCATGAAAAGAAACATTAACTTTTTGGTCTTAATTAAAAGGTTAGGCATTAGGGTTAGCAGTGTGGTTAAGGCTAAGGATAAAATCAGATTTTATGACTTTGTGGCAGTGCCAGCTACTGACCACTCGGCAGAGCTGCCTCCAGAACAAGATCCATGTCGATAAACGCTAACCTGCCACAAACATGCAAAGGTTAACATGTGTGGATAATTTCTAGACTTGGTTACACCCTTATAAAACATATTGTCCACAAAACAGTGTGTCTGCGCCATTTGGACCTACCTCCATAAAACAGCCCTGTGGGTGTGCACATCCTCCATTGGCCCTGGTACATGCCGGGCGCTGCAGGGCTACGCATCTGCACACTGACGTCTGAGATCTCCTGGGGTTCTAGACAGCGCACTATCACTATGTTGACGTGGCCAAACTGGTCCCCTCCAATGTACTTCAGACATACCCCAGGTAGCCAGGAATCTGCACCTGTGAAAGAGAAAGACAAAGAGATTACACACGTTTACAGGCCAGTGGTTTCCGGGTCTTACATTGCAGTGAAGGTTTTTCTTCTTGTGTGACATTACATTGATGAATCATAGGTATGGTGATATGATGTAGATGTCTGAAAGGTAACCCCACCTGTGTTCTGTATCCTCCAGGTCTTTGTGAACGGTGTGTCGGGGGGAACAGACTCTCCCTCACCAATCGTCACATCCTCCACAAAGGACATGGCTGGTGTGTTAATGTTGGGACTCTCAACATCATAATAGGCACCGATGGCTGCCTGTAGATTCCTATTGTAATGGCAAAAGGCATTTAGAAGAGTGGGTGAATCAATGCCAAGTTTAATTAGCAACTATTCAAACCTGATCCAGTTCCTGAAACTACTCCAGAACAAGAACATTTAAAAGAAGGGGGAAAAATTAAAAGTATATCTTGCTGATAATGATTTTCCCTTGCAAGAATGAGTCGAGGTCATTTATCAGGATTGTTTTATTTTGTTCAGTGATAAAGTCTTGATCACTAGCCTAGTTTAGCTCACTACCGATTAAATGACGTCATCATATCACAAACACTTGTTAGGTGATATAAAATGTACGCCTAGAGCCCCATGGCGCAAGCTTTAACATTAGCGGTATATCTAGACCACAACTAGTTCACACGCTTACAACTAATGTTAGCTAGCTAACGTTACACAATTAACAAATCTGGTCAGGTTAGTTATGGTGAATATTTATGTTGCAATACGTCCTTTTGTTTTTAGCAAAGGTAGCTAGACTTAGTTAGTCACTGGTCATCTGTTACAATGTATCTCGCGTTAGCTACAGTTTCACATAGCTATGTCCTAGCAGCAATGACAGTCCGTGCAAAATATCGACACAAGAAGCTATACATGCAAGAGAAAAAGAGAGCCTCAGGGACTACTCAAAATGTACCTAGCTAGCTCCTATACAAGCTAGGCCCCACATCCCCGAACTCACCAGTTGCTCATGTCAAGGAAGAAAGCGCATCCTGCCGGGTTGACCTGGAACCCCAGCAGTCTTTGGAACTCTGAGATGAGGACGTCCTTGTCAGTGGTGCCCATGCAGTTGAATTTCTGAACGAACTCCGGGTCCAGGTCTATGTCCATGCCCTCCATTGGCAGGTCTCCCGTGGCAGCGACGAGGGGTTCTCTCCTAATTTAGTCCGAGGCCTTGTCCAGTCATAACAACCAGTTCAACAACAACAAGCGTAATACGCATGGCGGCGGGAGGGACAACGTTGGACGTCTGTGCAATCGAACGTCACCTTTCGTCACGGTGTGTGGACTAGAATTAGGAATTAAAATAATTAATTTAATAGGATCTCTATGTGTGGACTTTTGTTTACGTCACCTGTTGCTATTCGAATTATTATTTTCATTGGCTTTTCTTTAGTTAATGATAAAACAGATTAGGTCATTCAATTAATGCTATTCATCCGTCTTTTTGTAGTTACTATACTAAACAAAATATAAACGCAACATGCAACAATTTCAAAGATTTTACTGAGTTACAGTTCATAGAATGAAATCAGTCAATTGAAATAAATTCATTAGGCCGTAATTTATGGATTTCACATGACTGGGCAGTGGCACAGCTATGTGAGGGCTTAGCCCCAGCCACTTGGGAGCCAAACCCAGTCAGTTTTTCACCACAAAAGGGATTTATTTCAGACAGAAATACTCCTCCTCTGGGATCATTTATTTCAGCTCATGAAACACTTTACACGTTGCGTTTATATATATTTTTCAATATAGTTAGCTCTGGTCCATGGCACAGCTATATTATTTGGATTTCAGTAACTTGGTTAACCTGCTTTTTTGTATCCCACAGATACAAAAAAGCTATGCAAGCTACTTACCTTACGGGTGATACGTGCCTTACACATGACTCGCCAGCCTTTAATTTTCAGGTTTTGACGCACACACACACAAACTTTGCAGGTCCATCAACCTATTTAAATACCTCACACCCTACAGTAACCTGTGGATCATGAGAGAACCTTCATAAATCCGCAGAACGTTAATAACCTATTTATTCACACTTTATGTAGTATCCTGTAATACTTAGTCCATATCACATGACTCTGTATTTAATCTTAAGTTAGACCCCTTTAGTAATTTACAACGCATACATAAATGCCTTGTATCATATGACGCTGTATTTACTATGAAGTCAGACACCTTTGGTCATTCATAACACATACATAAATGCCTTATATGTGACCGACCGGATCGATTCGGTCTTATGTAGCAACATTTGAAATTGTGTTTTTTACATTGGATAAAAGTAGAGACTCCGAGCTAGAAAATAGTATATCATACACTACAGTTGAAGAACAATGAGAAAGGAATTCTGCTTTGAAAGTTGATAAACTGGTAACCTCACTTTCGAGAAAATGGCCTTTGAATGTCTTGGTAGACCTACTGGAGAGCTCTTCTTTGTCTACACACATTCAGCATCGTTCACACCTTCTTAAGCTTTAGCCCCACCCATCTCTTTAAGGGTTGATCCGAGCATTCTGTCCTAACAACAGCAGCCAAGCACCCAAGCTAACATGCTAGCTACTTCCAGAGACAAATGAGAGAGCAGCTCACTGACCATTTTACTCACCCTAGCAGAGCTGGTTAGGCTGTTTTTATGTTATCCAGAGCGTTGGTGACTGCAACTGTGCTGCTGGCAACAATTTATGCTTTTTGGCCAACGTTAACTGACACCGGCCATATTCAACGGGTGTTGAGCGTTCGTAAATTCATCAGTTATTCTGCGCTCGGGCACACTCAGGCGAGATTGCTCTGAAATCTAGGTAGATAGCCAGAGAGAATTTACCAGCTACGTCTATCAACAGCTGTCGCAATGACATCATGAACATTCTATTGAAATTGATACTTGCATAGTGGAGTCTTTTGTTAAGACATGTAGCTAGCTAACTAAACAATTAACCATAATCCCAACTCACAACGTTATTACTCTGCATGAATCTGCAGGTAGCTAACCAACCAGGTTCAATGTTAGCTAGATAACATTAGTCTATAACTAGCAAAGCAAAAGGCTCTGAGATACGAATAATATTACTACACAGTTCATACATGTAACGTTAATTAGCGAGCCAGCCAGCTAACATTAGCTAGCTAGCTAACAGTACACTTTAACTTGAAATGAAAATGACTTTCTGACAAAATTATAAACGTGTAATATCTGAAAATGTAGCTAGCTAGACTATCTTACCCATATACGTGGATGGACGCTTCTCCCTCTCTGTTATGGATGTCATGGTTGCTCTTAGTTTGAAGATGTAATCCAGGCAGGTGTTTTCTCCATCTCCTTAGCTATCATACTCTAATTCAACTGATTTCAAAACTCGGTCCTCCAGAACGTGGAGAGCAACCCTTACGCAGTTCTACTACGCAATAATAAAAAAATTAAGCCGCGTTAGACAGGATTACCTAAACATACTGACCAGCTCAAATAGACAGAAGCACTCTACATGGCAGAACAATCCGAACTCATCTCTCGACAAGTCCAGCCCACTCATTATCTCAGCCAATCATGACTAGCGGGAAGGTTGCTGGCTTTTTCTGTGGCTAAAGCAACTAGGCTCGTAATTTAACAATTGTATTCGTATTTACAGATGGCATACCATTTTGTTATTAAGGCACATGACAATTCACATATTCCAGAAGGCATTTCTGACAAAAAACGCATTTTGATTAAAAAAAAGTTTACTTTCAAATGGCTCTTCCATGAAGTAGTGACGCTTCGACATACGCCTAGTTTCCTGAAACGAGTCACATATCATATGATGCTGTACTCACTATAAAGTCAGTAATTCCTAACACGTACATAAAGGCCTAATGATGAAAACACAAATGTATTAACAATTAGGGAATTATCATTAACAGCTAAAACAAATACATATTAAAGACATGTTTAAACCATACGTTTCCTTTTATTTTTACATTTTTAAAACAATACAAATACATGAAGTTTCAAAAAGTCCAGCAATTTCATTACATTGAACATTACACAGGGCTGTGAATAGTGTAGCTTGACCCCAAGCTGACAGATGAATGGTTATTGCCTTTCTGCCTGCTGGAGGTACAGCATGTTGGCTCCAACCTTAAAAGTAACAACGAAGAAAGTTAGGTCTGTTAAGAAATGCCTTTGTCACACCATCTGGATAAGGCATTTCTGTGCAGTGCCAGAAACTAAATGGGGAGATGTGGAAACTGCATTCAATTCGTATTATTATATTCCTCTTTCATTTACAAATTTCATGACGTGACTATGAGACGTGGCTGTATATAGGGGGATTTTTATTTAGCTGAGCCTGCTAGCTAGCTACATTTGTGCTAGCTAGCCATTGCTGTGAAGTCACCGATATTATTTAAAATAATGATTGAGATAGCTACTGTCACGTTCGCTGGAATAAATGTCGGACCAAGGCGCAGCAGATGTTGAGTTCCACATTATTTATTAGAAAGTGAAACTAAGCAAAGACAAAAAACAAATAAACAATAAACTAACAACGAACCGTGACTACAGAGTTGCTACGTGCACTAACTCAAAACAAATATCCCATAAACACAGGTGGGAAAAACAGCTACTTAAATATGATCCCCAATTAGAGACAACGATTACCAGCTGCCTCTAATTGGGAATCATACAAATCACCAACATAGAAAATAAACTAGAACACCACATAGAAATAAATAAACTAGATCACCCCCAGTCACGCCCTGACCCACTTCACCATAGAGAAACAATGGCTCTCTATGGTCAGGGCGTGACAGCTACAGTATATAATCTAACTAAACACTCAACTACTACAAACTATTTTAAATTACAATAAATAAAGGTTAATAAAGCCGTGACAACAAAAAGACAACAGTCACACAGTGGCGGAATAATTCAACTACACATAGTTTGTTTCATCACAAAACCGGAGAGCAACATCTGTATACAAAGCAAATATTGCATGTACCGACAGTATATGACCTGCAGCATGGTCAAGCAAGTTAATGTTTGACAGTTTAGTAAGCAACTAATGATTTAGAACCACAGAGTTACCGCAAGTCAGCACAAAGACAACAGGAGGACTATTCCAGCACCATTTCTACTTAAACTTTTTAACATCATCAAATCACAAGGCTATATATGGTTAGTTTAATACATTGAAAACAAACGTAAAGAAACCAAAAACGATTTATTCCAATCAATGTTGGTGAATATCATGTGGCTGTCCATGGTACTGATTTCTGTATGTGTGTATGTGTGTATGTGTTTGTGCATTTTTTGGACTCACCCTAGATGTAGACTAGTTGAACACCAATGCCATCCTACTCTCCTTCATGTTGGCAAAACGGTCTATGGCTCTGTACTCTTTTAGTTTTAGTTTTCTTAGGCTACCTAGCTAAAATACTTGCTAGCCTGACTTCCTCGCATGGGCAACAATGAATCAGCCAAGTTAGCTAGCTAGTTTGCGTGAGCCTACTAGGCTAAATCCAGGCTACATATTGAATTTCAAACGTCTCAGGCCAGTGGCACAATATATGGATTTATGGTTAGATCAGAATCACCGTCATAATCATTGACCTGTACAGAGAATTAAGTCAAAACCACAAGTCCAAATCCACATCTCCATCCATGGCCGATTTAGCAAGCTAGCTACTGCAGGACATCAACATAAGCAGACCAGAAACAGACAGGTTTTCCTGACAATGATGACGTTTTGATTAGGATGTGATTTGATTGGTGTGAAGCCAAATCCAAACTGGCTTCACTTGGGGGTCATTTTGCTGCGCTAGGACAATCCACAGTTGAGCTCAGCTTAATGCTGATTGGCTAACAAAAATATAAATAACAATATCAAGGGAGGCCAAATGCTTGCTGGCATCAATCAATGAAATAATACAGTAGCAACATGTCATACTCTTTTGTTCCAGGCAGCATCAGATAGATTGGCAACACATACTGAGGAGCGCTCTGAAGATTTTTCCTGTGAGATTCAGCCACTTGCGAATCGACGGAAATTATGAAAACACAGTGTCGAAAGTAAAATTAATTAGAATTTTTTTATTGGTCAAATATTTAGGGAAGCCTGTCTTCCCTTGGCAACCATGACTACACTCCACTGCTTAAAGCAATAACTATTCTGGGTGCCGCAGTAAAAGTATTGTAGGGAATACTCAGTAGGGTCTCTAGAATGTATATATGGTGTCATTTCATAGGGCTTTGAATATTGAATACATAATCATCACATATGGCTTACTGCACTACAGAAAACCCGCTAACCAAACAACAGGGCAGGGCATGCTCACTGAATTAAAGGGCAACTACTATCTACTATCTAAGTAGCTTAGTTTTTTTTCCCAGACCTCAAAAGTCATCCCCTGATGGGGTTTAAGCACTTTTGTGAACACAGAAAATCAAATGTTGTTGTTTTTCTATAAATATTCTGTGTAAAAACAACTCAAAACCTGGAGAAAAAAATTACAGAGAAAACTGAATTTTGGGAAAAAAAGTAGGCAACAATAAAAACAAATACGGATTTTAAAAGGCCCTACCAACGTTTTTTGCTGTGCATGACTGCACTTTAGACTGTGTGTCATCCTGCAGCAAAGCATTTTAGGGAAGGTTGAGGTCAGGTCCAATATTGACTGTTCACCCAGGAGGGAAAGAAGTTGGCTATGCCACCTTTAATAAAGCAAAGGTTTATGTCATATTTGACATAGGTGGTTATGTCACATAGTTATGCCACATTTATGAACCCTTCATAAAGCATGACATACAGTTATAGATGATTTGTATCACATTTATGTAGTGTTTATGAAGCCTTTATAAGTTGCAACTCATTTAAAGCAGGACCGTATTGTGTCGTTGGCCCACTTTCACAAATCAAGTGGGCCACTTTGAAATGTTAGTTTTCTTTTGTAACACAACACAGTGGGGCCTAAATGCACTTGTGTGATATAAATGTAACACAAACAATATTAAATAATTCTTCCCCTTTTTCACAGTATCCAATTAGTAGTTACAGTCTTGTGTCATCGCTGCAACCCCCGTACAGACTCGGGAGAGGCGAAGGTCGCGTGTCCTCCGAAACACAACCTAACCAAGCCAAGCTGCACTACTTCTTGACACAATGCCCACTTAATCTGGAAGCCAGCCGCACCAATGTGTCGGGGGAAACACTGTACACCTGGCAACCGTGTCGGTGTGCACTACACCCGGTCTGCCACAGGAGTCGCTAGTCCGCAATGGGACAAGGACATCCCTGCCGGCCAAACCCTTCGCTAACCCGGATGACGCTGGGCCAATTGTGCGCCGCCCCATGGGTCTCCCGGTCACAGCCGGCTGTGACAGAGCCTGGACTCGAACCCAATGCTAGCTGCAATGCAGACCACTCCATTCGGGAGGACCTCTTATACAACATTTCTAATATAATTTCTATATTTTCTTGTCTTTCTAAGGTCCTGTGGAAAAACAAAAATCTACTTAAAGAAGACAAATGCTGTTGCTCATAGGGAGTGTTTAAAGACTGGTAAGACCAGAGACAGATGAGCTGGGGGACTAGTTGACCGGGATCGTTGATAGCCAGCAACCCCTGGAAGGTATCCCTGATGATAACCATTTGGACAATTCAGATGGGGGACCATTCCAAACCTCATTTGGTAGGACACTTTCATTCAACATGTGTCCCCGGACTGCAGGGAATATGTAATGTTGTCAATAATATATTGCAATCTCAAAATAAAAATGAAATAATGTTGTCAAATGCAGCAATGTAATCATTTTCTAGAGGCAGATGATCACCATAGCTTGGAGGGGACTTGAAGTTCAGCCCGCTATAGGATGAAGGTCAGCCCGCTACAGGATGAAGGTAGGCCCGCTACAGGATGGAGGTAGGCCCGCTACAGGATGGAGGTCAGCCCGCTACATCTGCAGCAGCCAGGAGGGAAGATTGTGCCACTAATCCGGACCGAAGGACAAAGACAAAGAGGCTGAGCATGCATAAGAAACTGGCCATGGAATTTCATGGGAGCAACTAATGTATTTAAAAGAAGAGCATGATATGAAGATGCACATCCTTCATGTTGAGCTGTCTATGAAGGAGGAGAGAAACATGAAGCAGCAGCAGTACCAATGTTCTTCATGTTGAATTGTCTATGAAGGAAGAGGAGAGAAACATGAAGCAGCAGCAGTACCAATGTTCTTCTCGAACCAGCACCAGTTCGCGGTCCCGATAATTCCATTTGTGAATTAAAAACATTTTTGTTACCAATCCAGGGCTATTGTTTGCTTCAATCACTTGAGCTATCTTTGTTGTGAGAAGTGCTGCATAGCCAAAGCATCTCAGCGGGCTAGTCAATTCCTGTCATTGTCTGCCTCAACCATGGGATCATCTGGGTCATCCTCATCTTCAATGCAAGGATCTGGGCAGCCATGCTGTTTGAGGTCATTGTGACACACTGCTGTTGCAATCGTGACAATTCAGCAATTTCTTTATTGAAAGCGCAATGTGTTTCTGAGACCCTAGAAACGACTCCTCTATACACCAAACATCCACTCCACTACACCTCTGGTGCAGATATGAGCTTGGTTGTACCATTGTTGCTCAGGTCCTATTGCATGAAGATAGCGGGTGAACAAGAGGTTTGTCTGTGCATACCCACTGTCACCAAGTATGATTCCCCTATGTTGTCCTCCTTCAAGCCGAGCATACAAAGAGAAGTTTTGGAAAATCCTTGAGTCATGAGTTGCACCTTTACAACTTGCCTCGATGTTGGAGAATTGCACACTGGGAGTGCACACACGTTGTACATTTATTGAGAACCAGTTTTTAAGATTCCTGTACTCCTCAGCATCTGCTGTGGAGGGACACTTGATGAGAATATGGCATTCCCGTATTCATAGAACCTTATTGTTGGCTTGGGCAGCAGCATCAGGGACCTTTATGTAATTGTATTTCAGTTCACATATAGCATTGCAGACTTTGTGGAGTATTCTGCATATAGTCGGTTCACTTACACCACACAAATCTCCTGTTTCACAATGGAAGGTTCCAGATGCCAAAAAAAGGTAATCAGTACTTGTACGGAAGGAATGATGGGTTTTCCCAGAAGAGAGTCAGATTAAAGCCTTGGCTCAAGCAAACAAATGTCAACTACATTTTCTTTGTACATACCGAAACGGTCACAGAAATGAATTTAATTCAAATCCTTCAGTGGGTTGCTCTTGACTATAACCACCCTTCTGTCTGGCCTTGGTTGTGCTCTTTGATCGTCATTGAAATAGTCAAGGTAATCCCTTTTCCTCCATTGCCAAGGTCAACCTGGGGGCCAACATCGGTGAGAAAGACCTACTGCAGCGGATGAAAACATAAAGAGAATGTGAAAGACTACTACCAGAAATGGATGGAGGAGCAGGCACAGAGCCTCATCGATACAAAAAGCAGGGTTGGGTAGGTTACTTTTTAAATGTAATCCGTTACTAGTTACCTGTCCAAAATTGTTATTAGTAACGTAACTTTTGGATTACCCAAACTCAGTAACTTAATCTGATTACATTCAGTTACTTTTAGATTACTTTCCCTTTAAGAGGCATTAGAAGAAGAGTAAAATGTATGTTACCAATTGAACGACATCTATTGCAGGATAAGTAAATGTTAATGTTTATATAGCTGGCCATATATGGATGTTACATTTGACTTTATGTTTTTTTTTATGTAGGCTTCTTCTAACCCATCGCTTTCTATTACATATAATACAATTAAATTATATCTTTACATTAATAGATATAATTTAAACGTCCAAAATGGATGTAGCAACTACAGATGACCTCTTTAAGTCTATCAAAAGTGTGCGAGTTTGAGCATGTGTCCATTCGGCCTATGGATTTATTTATTTTATCAGCATGAATTAGATTGAGCAATAACAGCCCCACTTTTATTCCATAGGATGGGATCCGCACTATGCAGCTGTTGCCAGAACGCATTTTTCACTGGCTGTCCACTGGTTTGAAAAACAATGATTGATAGGCAGCTTAAACTTCTTGAATTCAACCATTATTCGGTTCAAATACACATTTACATTTGTGAACAGCTATCCACAACAACCACAATCCGTAAGGCGCAATAACTAAATGAGAGAGCAGCAGTGGGATTCACATCAATGCGCTATGTAGATATCAATAATAAGTGATATCCGTAGCGCCGTAGACTACACAACTGCTGTCATTCGTACCTCCAAGTGTTTATTCAAGTTGGATAATCTTTGGATGCCGACAGCAGTCACACCATTGGAAGACATAGCTTGGACTGTAGCCTACAAAAGCCTATTCCTGAGCTATGTTCGAATACCCGTACTAACATACTGTATACAACATACTTAATGAGTATATACTACATACTATATACAATTAGTTAATTTTACTTACTATAAATGAACAGTATGCTTTCAGTTGAGCGTACTAGCTCTTCACCTGTCTACCGGAAGTTGATGCTGTTGCTATGCGACCTCTTGCTAGCTAGTTAGCATAACAAATTACTAGTTAGACATTCGGGTGTGTTAGAAAGAGGAGGAAGGGAAGCGCTACTAAGGTACACAATAGTACATTTTGGTAGACAGAAGGTGCTCTTTGGTATAAGTGGTGAATTAGTCATCAAAAAGAAAGGAGGACCAAGGCACTTCTTAAATTCAATATGGAGTGCCAGAGTGCGCTCGTAGATTCAGAACGTTGTCAGATTGTCCATTTGTAAATTCAGAGCGTTTCGCTCTCGGAGTGCACACTGGACGCTCAGGCCGAGAAGTAGGGTTTGTTTGAGCATTCTGACCTTACAACGGCAGTCAAGCACCCAAGCTAACATTGGCTAGCTTGCCAGCTACTTACAGACACAAATGAGACCACTCTGACCATTTTACTCGCCCTAGCAGAGCTGGTTAGGCAGTTTTCCTGTTATCCAGAGCGTTGGTGACTGTAACTGTGCTGCTGGCAACAATTTGATTAGAGGTTTACTGACACCGGCCATATTCAACAGGTGTTGAGTGCTGGTAAATTCATTATGCTGCAGTGAAAGTGCTCTGAAATTGGAGTAGACAGAACGCACAATGACTATACCATTTAGCTAAGCTAAGAATGACGGGAATAATCAAGTCAATAAACATTGGGTAGATAGCCTATATTTAATATACTGGCAAGTTTGATGTATAAGTAGCCAACTAACGTTAGGTAGCTAACTAACAACATACCGGTACATACTGCTGTAATGATACGCTATGTGGTTCGTCAGGACAGCATAGCTAACAAATTGTCAGCCATTAGAACGTGTGAGGTAACTTATTTGAAAAGTTATTACTTTATTATATTGCTCAACATTTTCTTAACATTTGTCATAATTAGTTTAAGCAGTGAATTTGTATCCGCTCTCTGCATATTTTCCGCCATTTTCTTCAAATCTGGAAACAATGTGAAGCCACACCCATTTCCTGAAGTATTGCATTATGGGCCCTGAAGTATGGAAATAGTGTCCTCTGCGTGTATACTTCATATTTTGGCAAATTTAGTACGACATCCCGGAACTTTTGACATACTAACTATATCCATACTATGACCAATAAGCATACTATATACTCAATTCACGTCACAAATAGTATGGTTAGTGCAGTTTTCATGAGTATTCAAACACAGCTCTGCTCTTTTCCCGCGATCCATCAAACCCATTTGGTGTGTCATCATTGTGGTCTTTGACTTGTGGTCAGACTCACTTAAATTTGTGTCTTTTTTCAATGCTGATTTGAATGTCTGAGAAAACAGAGAAGTGTCAGATTTTTTTTTGCAAACATCCTTTCTGAATTTAAAAGTAATCCTCTAAATAATCATCTAGTTTTTCAAAAGTATCTGTAATCTGATTACAATATTTTTGCTGGTAACGTAACGAATTACAATTACCGTTTTTTGTAATCCCTTACGTGTAACAGATTACATGTAATCCGTTACTCCCCAACCCTGAAAACAAGCAAGCACATATGAAGGGGGATAGCTAAACATTCAGCAGATTCTATGCAGTTTTGTTTATTAGCAACAGCTTGTGCAGATGCAAAACATTCACAAGCCCCACACACCCATAACAATCATATAGTGTGAATAATGTAGCAAATTCAGGGGTAGCCCTGACCAGGATTTGAACTTGAACAGTCCAGCGACTGTCAGCCCAACACCTTAGCCCTTACGCACTAATCATCAAGGACAGAGATCCCAATCTCTTTTACACAAAGAGATCCCAACCTCTTTTAAGGTCGCGACACTACCCCCTTCCTTTGAATTCTCACGCTTCTTTATGCCAAGACCTTCACTTTAACAAACGCCTCTCCGATGGCCTCACTGGCACCATCCCACGTTTCACACCAATGTAGTGAATTGAGGGGTAGCCTTGACCGGGACTCAAATCAGGTTCCAGCCACTGTCAACCCAACACCTTAGCCCTAGGTGTTGTTTGTTTAGGTATTGGGTCGCTACAATAGGTTAACATGTTGCCTTGTGTTTTCCTCCTCAGCGGATGCCTTCCAATCGGGGAAGATCCCGCCTAGTCCGTTCACTGGTTCCCTAGTCCGTTATGTTTTCATCAGCTTGTCAAAAAAATATCTTCAAAAAGTAGGTTAACTTCGCACGTTCGTCCAAAATAATTCCAGCATCCGAACAGTGCACTGTGCACCCGCCAACTTCCCTTGAATTTGTAAGTGACTGAAACAATTTCACTGGAGAAAGCATTCAAGCGAGCGAAACAGCGTCCCTCTGTCTTACTATATGTCACCCATGTATCTGATGCTGTCTGGCAAAAAAGAGTATGACATGCCTTACTCCTTTTGGCCAGACAGCATCAGATTAATGGGCTACACATACTGAGACAGAGGAGCACTGTTTTTCTCGCTTAGATGCTTAATCTAGGATTGATGTGTCATTATTTTGGCTTGCGTCTCGGTCAAATGAATGATCAATATTTAAATGTTTTATTTGGATGGGCAGGGAGGTACGGTACGGTGGGCCAGGCCCCCTAAGGCCCGCCAATAATGCCGGCCCTATACTGATAACTTGGTGTGTTGGGGACTGAGCTTTTGCAGCGTTCATAACATCTCCTACTATTGTAAAAATGAGCATGAGACTGGGAAACGCCCCTCCAGCTCATAATTACTAGTGGGATCCCTGAGCTCTGACTTCTCTTAAATGCTGAACTCTGATATCACCTACTAAATAAATGACTTTGATAACAATTTTCAGCAGTTAAATGCAACAACAAAACATTATTTATAAAAAGCAATCTATTGATATTGTTTTTGAACACTATAATTTGTTTATAAGCATGATAGCTGTTGTTTTAGTTTATGGTTGACAAAGCTTGTTTGCCATTAGCCAATTTGTGTTTCTCAACCATTTCACCGTGAAAGCATTCAACTGTTTTTTATGACTTCACAACTGTTAATTACCCCCTTCCCACTTGGTTATGAACGCAGCAATAAACCTGTGATTTGTGAACCCCAGGTGGCCCTCCACGCCCAGGCATGCTACCAGTACCTGGGCCCCATATGGGTGGTCATGGTCCCCCTATGATGCAAATGAGGGCCCCCCCACCACATGGAATGATGCCTGGAGGTAAGATTGTTGCCCCAACACTTAAATTATATATTGTTGATGTAAATATATTTTTGATAGGAATTAGATTAAAGATCTACAAGTTCTCACCTGCGTTTACAAAATGTATCTACTGCTGATCACCAATATCTTCATTGAACAAAATACAGTAGTTCATGCATGGTCAAGGTCATAACTTTGAGATGTATTTTTCACCAAGATTTGATAGAATGGATTCATAAGGGACATGTATACTCGACCATGATTAGGATCTAATGTGAATAACAAGTGAAACCAGTTAAGATATCTGTGATGTTTGCTGTCCTGTAGGTCCAGGTATGCGAACACCAATGGGCCACATGCAGATGATGCCTGGCACACATATGATGCGCCCCCATCGGCAAATGATGCTAATCAGACCGGGTATGATCCGGCCAGACAGACCTAAAATCAAGTGGCTCTCGGTTCTGCACTGCAATAAATGCTCTTGGAGGTCACTGCTGCCCCAAATGCATTGTTTGGGTTTTTGAAATGGCCACGACTCTAAAACCCTTTTGGTTAGAGTAAACACCGTGTTTCAGCAAGCTCCCGTGGCATTAGTTAATTTATCTCTTTATATTAATTTCTTAGCTTGAAAAAAGTAGTACAATTTGCAAAATAAGTTACTCTACAATGAGTCTTGACGGATATGTCAAAAGTTTCTGACAACATGCCCGGCAGAACTACTAAGAACTCGACCAAAACCACCACCCCTGTAGGGCTCCCGAGTGGCGCTGCGGCCTAAGGCACTGCATCTCACTTTGACCATATTGATTGGTCAAAGTACAATGACAGATAACAGACTGTGTTTATTTAAGTGGAACATTAGAGGGAGCCATAATCCCATTAAAAATAAAAAAGTACTCTCTTTAAAAAATAAATATATATATATACAGTATATTTCTGACTGGATCACAAATGACGACTCCTCCATTCGGTTAGATATTGAGACATATTTTTCAACATACCCCTAGCAGGATCTTTTATTTTCAGAAGCTTCAAATCTGTAAAAGATAGCTGAGATAATCCCATTACAATTAATACACTCAAGGCATGGAGGATCAGTTCAACGTTTTGAGGGAAGGTCCAAAATAACATCTGCGCTCTTACCCAGATTCTTAAGAGCACAGATTTTGTACCAAAATTGGTGGATGTTGGCTTTAACCTTTGGATTAATAAGGGCATAGGCAGACTAAATGATTTATATGCTGACAAGATTCTAATGTCATTTGAGCAGATGGTTGAGAAATATCAGCTCCCAAAGCAGGCCTTTTCCCGCTTTCTACAAGTCAGACACGTTTTCAACCAACAACTTGGTTGCCAACCCTGATGTCTGTCATTGAAAGAATGCTTGTTTTCTTCACAACGCAAAATGTCTGTAAGTTTATTTTATGATACTTTAAGGTCCTTTTCTACTGTAGATACACAGGAGGTCAAGCGAGTGTGGGAGAATGAACTGTCTGTTACTATTGTTGAGGAGATGTGGGAGGACATTTGGAGATATGCAAAAACAATATCTATCTGTAATCGCATTAGAGCAATCCAATTAAGAATAATACACACATTGCATATATCTCCAAATTGCAGACATGCTTTTAACCCTTTCTCCTCTCCTCAGTATCTTAAATGTAAAACTGATACATGCACCCTTACACATTTCTTATGGCCATGTTCCAAATTACAAAGGTACTGGTCTAAAGGTCCTTCAAGAAATTGAAAAAAAATCCATGGGTTGACCTAGAATGAAAATTAATTTCTTTGCTGTTAGTTCTCCCTATTAAGCATGTTACTTCTGCGTGTCACAGAAGGCTGTACAACATTCCTATCTCCGCAGCGAGGAAAAACATTATCTTGCAGTGGATTAGTGACATCTATTCAAGGTTGGCAAATGTAAACACCTCTTATCCCTTGGGTTTTGTTATTCCAATGTAAAATGTGCTTTTTTTTAGACCCACAGACTTTTATTTTTTTAAATAAATAAAATGAGTAGACTTGAACGTCGTGTATGTATGGTCTTCAATCATTTTGTTTGAATAATAGATGGATGACAGAGGCTCCTAACTATCTATAGCTTCATAACATGAGAATACCTGTTGTTTAGTAAACGGTCAATGCGTTTATTCCTTCAAATATTGACCCATACTTTATTCAATTAAAAGGGCATTACTTAAGTGTGCCATATAGATAGAAGGCTACTTTTCAGACAGACTCTTTCTCCGCAGGTCACTTGTACGTTCTTTTCTTCTTGTGAATGTGCAGCATGTGATTCGTAAGGGCATTCGTCCGACTGAAGCATTTGCCACAATCATGGCAGCTAAATGGTTTCTCCCCAGTGTGTATCCTCATGTGCTCCGTCAGGGCTCCTTTCAGTTTAAAGCATCTTCCACAAACATGGCAACGGTGTGGCCTTTCCCCTGTGTGAAGTTTCAGGTGTGTCTTTAAAGTGCCTACCGCAACAAAGCCTTTGTTACATAAAGGACATGTAAATGGTTTCTCTCCTGCATGACCCATCATATGCACGATAAGACTTTTTTCCCTCTTGAGGAATTTGCCACATACATTGCACTGAAATGGTTTGTCTGATTCTGCATTGCCAATTAGCTGATTCATATTTAATGTGCTCACAGAGCTGTAAGGGGTTACTCCAGAGAGGGTTTGAGAGTCACTGGTTGGTTCTGATACTCTGTAATCCTCTTCATCGGGTTCTATTTTGATCTCTTCAATTCTGCTGGTAGGTAGTGGGTCCCTCTCTCTGTTCTCTACAGTTTGTATGTGGTAAAGTTGGGAGGACTTATGTGGGTATTCCTGATCACTGTCACTTTTCACAAAGGGAGGAGAACATGTTAGAATGTTGGTATCAGACTCTAGCCCCTGAAGCTGCTCTTCCTCCTGATTGGTCCTGAGTTCTTCCTGTTCCTCTTTAACCTGTGTGGGGTCTGAGTCCTCCTGCCCCAGACCTGGGGTCCACTCCTGCTCACAGTGCTGCTGCTCAAGGGGAACCTCCTCAGGGACAGGGAGAATGAGCTGCTGGGTATCTGGCAGAAAGGACAGAGGATGAAAGAGTCGTCTAGATCTCCATATTCATAGTGGTGACAAGACGAGATGTAATCTGTCCAAGTATTAGACACTAATATTTTAAAATATTCACTTTGATTATAAATGAATGGGTGTTGTAAAAACTCTAGAGGCTTGCACAGATTATTTAATCAGCCAACAGTATTCGCATGCCATGGTAACTTTATTGCAGTCGATCTGTGCATCTCAGAAAATTTCTTAGTATATTTGCTTCCTGGGATATTACACTAGAGTGTTTCCTTCCCTCAGGGTGATATCAGATAATCGTCCACAGCGCGACACCAATACAGGCTACCTCGAACGGAATCAATGTGTAATTTATTGAATTGTGTAGCATAATTAATATCTATACCTATCTGTAATGGTAGGTAGGTGGCCACAAACCTGCTTTATGTAACTTTATCTTCGGTTGGGTAACTATGTGCAGTTGCCTTCGTAGACGATCGATCTCCTCCTTTGAACGGGAGATTTCTTCCTGGTACTCCGTTATCGTTTTTTCCACTGCCCCAAATATCTCAACAGCCGCCGCAGTTAATCGCTCGGTGAGAAACGTATTCAACAGCTGCAGTTTGGACATTTTCAGATAGATTAATGCTCTTAATCCACAGAATAACTATATTTATTGCATTTCTTCTCTCAAATGCAAATAAACGGATACACATGCGCAGCCTCTATAGCTCTTGCCCTGGGAAGTTATTGGCTGTGAAGAACAGCTTGCTACATTACCGCCACCTGCTGTGCAGTATGACTGATTTAGAGTGAATAATTATTTCAGCTTTTTGACCAGAACATTTGACACATTAATTAAACTCCACAGTAGGCTATGTGAGCCACTGGATATCGTAATAGCCAAGTTTATTATGAATAATATTGAAGTTAATAAGAAACAAACCTAGATGATTGAAGTGGTATGTCTCCTCCATGGTCTCTCATAATACCGAAGTCAAAAAAGATATGTCTCCACTAGTCTCTGCAGTGACAGTGATTATCAGATGGTTTGCTATGCAACCCTGCCGGAGCAGAGAGAAGATCTTATTAAACATGCATTTCCTATTTGAAATTATTTGCCAACCGGCTACCTGGTCCACAACGATCTTCTCATTCATGGACTACGCACCCTGCACTATCATCCTAGAACTGCACATTGCTCTTTGCACATCATATGCACCTGACTCTTTTTCAGAAACATATTTTCCCCACCGCACATCATCCTGTAAAATTGTTTTTTTATTCATACATCTCTACATACATAATGTACACTGAGTGTACAAAACATCAGGAACACATCCTCTTTCCATGACAGACTGACCAGGTGAAAACTATGATCCCTTGTCACCTGTTAAATCCACCTCAATCAGTATAAATGAAGGGAGGAGACCGGTTAAAGGATTTTTAAGCCTTGAGACATGGATTGTGTGTGGGCCATTCAGAGGGTGAATGGGCAAGACAAACTATTGAGGAAAAGGGGATATCAAGTCAGTTGTACAACTGAAATATGTCTTCCGCATTTAACGCAACCCCTTTAGGTGCCTTTGCACAGGGTGTGTCAAGAACTCCAACGCTGCTGGTTTTTTCAAACGCAACAGTTTCCGGTGTGTATCAAGAATGGCCCACCACCCAAAGGACAGTCAGCCAACATGACACAACTGTGAGAAGCATTGGAGTCAACATGGGCCAGCACCCCTGTGGAACGCTTTCGACACCTTGTAGAGTCCATGCTCCAACAAATTGAGGCTGTTCTTAGGGCGAAAGGGGGTGCAATGCAATATTAAGGTGTTCCTAATGTTTTGTACAATTAGTGTATAATGTAGCTTGTAGTTGTTCAATTGGAGTGCATTTCGCATGTGGATTTGTGTAAACTCTGCTTCTATTATGCTGTCTGTTTATCATTGTCTGTATACTGTTTACTGTGGCAGTACTATTTCACCAAGCCAAATGTATTTGGAGAATAAAGGTGATTCTGATCGATGATATCTATGGATGTTTTGTGTGCAAAGGGTGCAAACTCAAGGAGTAGGCTATTTCAAGAACAAAAATGTACCTTTTTAATGAATGGTAAATGTAATAGACAAATATTCATAGGTTTCACACAAAATGCTGATGTTAGGTCAAACAAAAAGCTACACATTTAATTTGGGTGTCAAGCCAAGGAAGTCCATTACAATAAATGACAAAACATGTACACAATTCCTTGTTATTGCTGCAACAAATACTTTCATAAGATGAAATCAAGCCGATACCGATGATATAGTATTACATAGATAAGCACTGAGGGGAGGACAGCTCATAATAATGGCTGGAACAGAGCAAATGGAATAGCGTCAAACACGTGGAAACCCTATATTTTATACCATTCCACCGATTCTGCTACAGACATTACCATGAGCCCGTCTTCCCCAATTAAGGTGCCACCAACCTCCTGTGATATAGATACATTAATATCAAACAACGCATTAGCCTTAAAGGGATAGTTCACCCAAATTGGTTTCCTTACCCTGTAAGCAGTCTATGGACAAGGTATGACCGTTTCCACATGCTAACGTTTTAGTGTTTTTGTGGCGCAAATCCCATTCAAGTCATGTAACCGATATTAGCATTTTTCACGCATCATGTCCAAATCATCCGAAAGTATCTGAAATGGATTGTGATCCTCAGTCACAAATAAATCGGTCCCATGACTTGAATGGGATTTGTGCCACAAATGCTAAAACGTTAGCATGTGAAAACAGTGCCATAGAAACTAAACCAAAACATGGATTGCTGTCATACCTTGTCCATAGACTACTTACAGGGTAAGGAAACCAATGTAATTTTGTAATTTGGGTGAACTAACCCTTTAATCAAACAAAATAGAGTTTTTACTAATAGAAGATAGTGACTAAATTGTTGTGACATTCGATAAATTAGCTGGGACTGTTGCTTCTGCCTTAAAATCCACTCAATCTACAAACTTTTCTACCATGTTCTGCATGTTTATTCATGCATACCCTAAGTTTATTCTACCCAGTCGTCATCTGAGGTTCCTAATGGTATATAGAGTACAATGTGCTCTAAAACTAGGCTCTAACCTCACATTTTCCCCACACAGGTCTCTCAACTTTTTCAACTGTGGTGGTGTATTGTCATTTTCTCTCACACCAGAAAACGACAAAAATAAATTCACAATGAACGGAGGAGTTTTTACTCTGTAAGTGCTCTTCACGTTCTCTCAAGATTCCCATTTGATTGAAGCATTTACCACAGTCATTGAACCGGTTGTTTCTCTGCCGGTTGTTTCTCTGCCGTGTGTTTCATAGTGTGGCTAGCCAAGTACGCCTTCTGAGTGAAGGATTTGTCACAAACATTGCACTTATATCTTTTCTCCCCCGTGTGTGTCCTCATATGAATTTTCAGGTCTGCATTCAAAGAGAAACATTTACCACATTCTTCGCACCTGCATGGTTTCTCCCCTGTGTGTCTTATCATATGGGTGGTCAGATTTCCCTTCAGACCAAAGCATTTGCCACATTCAGGGCAGGGATATGGTTTCTCCCCTGTATGGGTCCTCATATGTTCTGCCAGTTTTTCCTTCCGACTGAAGCTTTTCCCGCAATCATTGCACTGATAGGGTTTCTCTCCTGTGTGAATTTCCTGGTGGCGACTTAGATGAGTCGTTGACGAGAAACATTTTCCACATGAAGTGCACTTAAATGGCCTCTCCCCTGTGTGAGTCTTCTCATGGTCTTCCAGGGATTTTCTCACAGTGAAGCCTTTACCACAGTGTTTGCAGTGAAATGGCTTCTCCCCTGTATGGATCCTCATATGCACTTTCAGGTTGGAACTACAAGTGAAGACCTTAGCACAGGCGTGGCAGAAATGCTTCACGCCCATGTGGGTTTGCAAATGCTTCACCATACTATCTGTGGACCTAAAATCTTTCCCACAAACCCCACAAAGATGGTATTTATCCTTTAAATGAATTTTTTGCACATGACTAACTAGATAAGTCATGAAAACAAAAGACTTCCCACACATCTTGCAACAATGAGGAGCAGTATGGTTTTTATTGGCTGATGTTACCTTGGGTAACTTGATGATTTTCCTGCCTCCAGCACTGGTAAGATAACTTTTTCCTTTCTTGTGGGGTAACTTTTTAGTTTTCCTGCCTTCTGCACTGGCAGGAGAGCTTTGTTCTTTCTTGACCCGTGCTCTCAATGTCCGAACTAACCCTAGTGCTGACCGTAGTCCTCCACTCTCCTCTCCTCTTATACATGGTGACTTTGAAGTTCTCCTGCCTACTGTACTGGTATTGGGGCTTTGCACTGTCTTGAGGGGTGACTTGGTAGTCTTCCTGCCTCCATCACTGGTATTGGGGCTTTGCACGGTCTTGAGGGGTAACTTGGCAGTCTTCCTGCCTACTGCACTGGTATCAGGGCTTTGCACTGTCTTGAGGGGTAACGTGGTAGTCTTCCTGCCTACTGCACTGGTATCAGGGCTTTGCACTGTCTTGAGGGGTAATTTGGTAGTCTTCCTGCCTACTGCACTGGTATCAGGGCTTTGCACTGTCTTTAGGGGCAACTTGGTAGTCTTCCTGCCTACTACACTGGTATCGGGGCTTTGCACTGTCTTGAGGGGTAACTTGGTAGTCTTCCTGCCTACTACATTGGTATCTGAACTTTGCACTGTCTTCAGGGGCAACTTGGTAGTCTTCTTGCCTCCATCACTGGTATCTGGGCTTTGCACTATCTTAAGGGGTAACTTGGTAGTCTTCCTGCTTACTGCACTGGAATGGGAGCTTTGTACTTTCTTGTGGGGTAATTTTTTGGTTCTCCGGCCTCCAACACTTGCTTGCATACTGGTTGTACGTATTAACCCCAACGCTGACAGTAGTCCCCCACTCGCCACTACATCAACACTTCCACTGGTGTTGTTCTGAGCTGCAGGGGATCCTGGATTTTCTACAGAGGGGGACTGGAAGTCACCGGTTGTTAATGATGCCCCATTTCTCTCCCCCTCCGGTTCAGTGTCCATCTCTTCAGTTGTGTTGGTGGTCGGTGAGGGCTGGGGTGGGTCCTGATCATAGTCACTTTCCACACAGGGAGGAGTAAATATGAACTCTATGTCGGGCTCCAGTCCTTGATACTGCTGCTCCTCCTGACTGGTCCTGACCTCCTCTTCCCCTTCAATGTTTGTGGGATCTGGCTCCTCCTGGCCTAGACTGGAGCTCCACTCCTGCTCACAGTGCTGCTTCTCAGGGGGAACCTCCTCTGGGACAGGGAGAATAAGCTGCTGGGCATCTGGGGGGGTAAATTATATGAACATTCAGTTTGTGGCAGAAATACATTTTTGTTTATATATTTCATTATATTTGTTTACAGTTGTTGGCAACAATTGTATTTGCAACAACTCTAGCCATGCCATTGATCTAGTAACGTTAGTGATAAAGAAATTAAAAGCCCGCACACGTAATAGTTAGCTAGCTAGTCGCTCCCCAGTGCTTTACCGCACCCAAAAACACTGAGGAGCTACTACCGGGTGCGGGACTTTCAATTATTTATCTATATAATTGTTTAGCGCAGCAACGTTACTCGAGTTTAGGATGTGCACATCACCCTCCTGTTTTTTTATAGTCTAGTTAGCAGTTAGCAGTGGCCACTACAAACCTGATTTATGTAACTTTAAATCGGGTTTCAAAGCCAAATCCAGAAGCCTCTGTAGACGTTCGATCTCCTCCTTTGAACTGGAGATTTCTTCCTGGAACTCGGTTATTGTTTTTTCCACTGCCTCAAATATGTCAACAGTTGCCTCCGTCAAGCGCTGTGAGAGAAACACATTCAACAGCTGTAGTTTGGACATTTTGAGGGAAATTAAAGTGAATACGTTTATGCTATTCTGCTCACTCCGTAGCTCTGCTCAAACAAAGATGGCGGAAGTGAAACCACAAGGGCGGCGGGAGTGACGAACCAAAGATTGAAACTCTGTGGACGACCTACTCTGCATTTAGTCACGTGGTATACAAAGAGTGACGATCTTGCGGTACCGAAACCCTACCAACAGAGGGCATTAAGCGCAAGAGCAGATGAATGCTGGTCATTTTTTCTCAGAAAACAAAAAATGTATAGACACAGGCCTCATTCGAAGTAGGTTTCCATCCAGTGGTGTTTCCACCAAACGGATTTAGTGCGGATAAAAATCAGTGCGTGATGACATAGTTCACAGAAAAAGTAATATTTCGTTTAACTTTTCATGTACCAAGTACAAATCTAAAGTTAATGTGTTTCCATCGCATTTCCTGTAGTTCTGTCACAAAAACTGTTGTGTTAAATAGCAAAGTGCCTACTCTGGTTTTAGAACGTGCGATCTAGCCAACAACAGATACAGTGCAGGTAGGCTAGTCTGTGGGGTCAATTTCACGCCATATGTATTGAAATTAAAATAAAATAAATCGTGAACATGAAAAAAAAAGTTAAGAATGTAAACATATTTTCGATGACGGGTGTATTAATGGATATTGAAATCAAAAACCAAACAATTGAAAGCAAAATGTATAGAATTCTAAACAAAAATAAGTAGGCAAAAGTAGGCAAAACCCCAAAACTTGTAATCAACAAATTTTAAAGCGAGAGCAAAACTATGACAAATTAATAAAAAAAATATTTGAACATGATAAGACATGCTTTCTTTCTTTTGCCGTCACTACTACGCGCCAAATCTTCCCCCCTGTGCCCGCATGTTCTGAACATGGGGGAAGATTTGGCGCGTAGTAGTGACGTCAGATCGTCTACTTAAGTAGGCAAAAGAAAAAAAAACATGTCTATCATGTTCATTGATTGGGTTAAGACGAACCGTCACTCCAAAACTAGCGGACCAATGGAGACTCATTGTCTACGCTTCCCTCTAAACCCGCCTTTCACGGAAAAAATGATGCCAATACCTGGCAGTGAAAGCAAAGAAACAGACATCGAAAGCAAAGATACGAGTAGCGTAACCCAAACGTAGTACATGCATTCAAGAGCCTAGGCAAAATGTATTCAATAAGATTGATTGCTGGGAAAGTTTAACCGAAAACGATTTTTGCATTAGTTTTCAAATATATTTTTTCATAATTTGTCAGAGTTTTGTGCTCGCTTTTAAAATGATTTGCTTACTAGTTTTGGGGTTTTGCTTTGATGTCTTATTTTTGTTTACAATTCTATACATTTTGCTTTCAATTGTTTAGTTTTTGATTTCAACATCCATTATTTCACCCGTCCTCGAATATATTGTAATGACCTGATGTAATGTTTGATGTTTGCAACTTGGCATCTAACACAAAACACGCCACTGTACAAACCATTCATGAGGCAAACAAAGTTGTTCGTAAACTGAAATCACAACAAGTGACTTTAAAGTTTCAGCATGTTGGAAAAGATGACTCTTTGAAACTAGTTGTCTTCAGTGATGCTTCGCTAGGGAACCTTACAGATGGAGGCACACAAGGTGGACATCTAATCGTGTTAATGGATGAAGGAGGAAGATTCTCACCTATCTGTTGGCAGTCAAAAAGGATCAGAAGGGTTGTCCGAAGCACACTTGCTGGAGAAACCCTTGCTCTTGCGGATGGAATTGACAATGCGATCTTTCTTGCAACTCTGTTCTCAGAGCTTACCACTGGTGAGACAAAGCGGCACATTCTACCTGTAGTTTGTTAGTTGATGCTGTGAAGTCAACCAAGTCTGTCACAGAGAAAAGACTTCGTCTTGAGATTAGCAGCATCAAGGAACTTATTCAAGCACAGAGAATCCAGCGGATTCTGTGGGCGACCACAAAGGAACAGCTTGCTGACTGTCTGACTAAAAAAGGAGCATCCAGTCTTGTGCTCCTACAGGCTCTCAGTAATGGAAAGTGGCAGCTTTAGTAATACAAATAAAAACTGTCACACAACCCATTTGTAATGGGGATCTTGAATAATACTTGGACATTTAATTATGTTGTTGATGTTTTATTTGTCTTTAAAGAAAAGGGGGAGATTGTTAAGTTCATGTTTTAAGTATCCCTATACTTCTGTTATTACGGGGCTATCACTCAGTCAAGAGTGCGCCTGCGCAGGGAGTCAGTTGGTTGATGGACCTAGCCTTGAGTGTAATGGCTACCTTGTAGTGTGTTCATACAGATAGTAAACTTTGTTAAACTGGAACCTTGTCGTTGTGTCATTTCGAGTTAACAAAGTCATACGGCTGAAGCTCCTCCAACCAGCGTGCCACCTGCCCCTCTGGCTCTCTGAAAGACATGAGCCACTGGAGAGCAGAGTGGTCAGTCCTTACAGTAAAGGGCAGGCCACCCAGGTAGTACTTGAAGTGTTTGACGGAAGCCACAACAGCCAAGAGCTCCCGCCGGGTGACACAGTAGCGGCGCTCATGTTTGTCAAATGTTTTGCTGAAGTACGCCACCACTCTCTCCCCCTCTGGCCCCACCTGGGCTAGCACCCCACCCATGCCCACATTGCTCGCGTCTGTGTCCAGGATAAAGGGCAAGCTGAGGTCAGGGGGGGCGAGCACGGGGGCCTCGATTAGTGCACGTTTGAGGGTGTTGAACGCCTCCTCACACTCCACTGTCCAAGTGAAAGCCTTGTCCTTCGGCAGCAGGCGGTTCAGGGGAGCAGCAACGCTTGAGAAGCCCCGTACAAACCTCCTGTAATACGAGGCCAGGCCCAGGAAGCTCTTCCGCTGACGCTGTTCGGTGCGGGTGGGCCAGTCTCTGACAGCCCCTACCTTGTCCTCCATGGTGCTGATCCCCTCCTTCCCCACTCGGTGACCTAAGAAGGACACCTCTCTCCTCATGAAGTGGCACTTCTTGGGGTGGAGCTTCAGACCTGCGGCAGCCACCCTCTTCAGCACACGCCGTAGCGCCCCCCAGGGCTGACTGGAGGGAGCTGCCATGGGCCAGGATGTCATCGAGGTATACCAGACACTGCTATCGGGGGATGCCATCCAGCACCCTGTCCATCAAATGCTCAAAAGTAGCTGGAGCGTTGCACAGGCCAAAGCACAGGACCTTGAACTGCCAGTGTCCTCTGTTAGTGGAGAACGCAGTTTTGGCTCTGGCCTCTGGGGAAAGGGGCACCTGCCAGTAGCCACTGCGGAGGTCTAGTGAGGAGAACCAGGAGGACCCCCTAACCAGGTCCAGCGACTTATCGATACGTGGTATGGGGTATGAGTCCTTCCTGGTTACCTCATTCAGCCGCCTGTAGTCCGCACAGAACCTCAGCTTGCCCCCTTCTTCGGAACCATGACGACTGGTGCCGCCCAGGGGCTGTCTGAGGGCTCGATCAAGTCTGCCCGTTGCATCTCCAACACAGCCTTGTCTGCCGCCTCCTGGCGTGCCAGCGGGATACGGCGGGGACGCATCTTGATGGGCCGAGCATCACCTGTGTCGATCTCATGCTGCACCAGATCAGTCTGACCCACCTCTTCCTCACTCAGCGCAAAGCTGTCTCTGAAATCAAACAGCAACTGCCACAACCGTTCCTGCTGCTCGGGGTCAAGACCAACACAGTTCCTCCCCCATATCTCCCTCACTGCAGACAGTGTCCTCTCCCATCTGGGGTAGCTGGGCGCGGACCGGGCTCACAGAGGGCTGTGTCGTGGAGGTAGCTGGGGGGAATGTAAAACACTGCCGTAGGTGACAGGGGGGCTGGGGAAAAGTCACACAGAGATGTGGGGGAGGGGGGGCAGCCATGAGTCTCTGCTGCTTTAACTGTTGGAGTAAAGGGTTTGTTGAGTTGAGTGAATGTGACATTAGGGGGGGGGGGCATGGTGACTTCTGGCCCTCCCTGGAAGCTCAGTGTGCCCCTATTTAGGTCTAACTGGCAGCCTGTGCTCCTAAGAAAGTCCAACCCCAGGATACAAGGGTCCTGCACAGCCGCCACCACAGACCTGCCCCCTACTGTCAAGAGTCATTATTCCCTTCCCTTTCATGGGTGCCAGCTCACCTGTGACTGTGCGGAGCTGCACAGTTGTAGGCTCACACTGAGTCCAACCTGGCACAATATCTAGCCTCACCAGGGTTACCGTGGACCCAGTGTCCACCAGGGCGGAGCAGGGTACCCCCTCCACAGTGACATGACAAAAGTCCCCAACACAGGTCCGGCCCACCACAACAACAGGCTCCATCCGCTTGCCCTCGTCTACTTCTGGGGGAAGTGGAGTCTTGCTTCCCCGTCTGTGCCGGTGGGCTCCTCCTGGAGAAGATGGTGGTTGGGATAGAAAACCAGGGGTCCGCACTACCCGGTCTATGCGGACCCCGAGCCGTTTCCCTGAGCTCTGGGGGACATGGGGCAATCCCGGCGCAGATGGCCTGGCTGGCCACAACCCCAGCAGACCTTGGGACCAGGGCGTGTGTTTCGTGCCGCCTGTAGCGACACAGCACAAATGAGTTCTGTCATTTCAGCCACCCATGCAGGCTTTTCCAGCTCCGGGCTGCTCTGCCCCCCAGCTCGCACAGAGGGTCTGTCTCCCTGCACCCCCACCAAAGCCCCAGCCCACACCAGCTCCCTCTCCAAAGCCATCTCCAAGGCTATCTGCAATGACTCAGGATGAGCCAGCTGGGTCTGTATGCGCAGCTCCGTAGGAGAGAGCGCCTGTATGAACTGGTCCCGTGCTAGCTCGCTCTGCACGGAGGGGGGCATGTGAGCATATGCCCGCCGAGAGAGGCTTTCAATGTCATTAGTTAGCAACCGTAGAGGCTCTCCAGGCTGCCTGCGTCTATTACTCAGTTCGGAGCGCAGTAGCCCGGGCTGTGCACACTGTCCATAGCGCCTCCTCAGTGCTCCCACTAAAGCACCATAATCACGTCTGTCCTCGGGGCTAATCAATATCAAACAGGCCAGAGCATCATCAGTGAGACATAAAGCCAACTGCAGTGCCCTATCTTAATTCGACCACCCCCTAAAATGAGCTAACAGTTCAAACTGAGCATGAAAAGCTTCCCAATCCGCCTTACCGGAATACTTCGGGGTCTTAACAGATACGGACGCAGCCGGGAACTGGGCGCCGCCATGTTTGTTTACATCCTGAGCCCCAGATTCCTCGCCCCGCCGCGTCGACGTCACCCCTTCGGTCCGCCCACCAGAATCCGCGCGAAGCACTCATGCCCGCTTCAGCAACCATCACTCTAACGTCCTCCCTCAAGCGGCCTCTGGGCTCCCATGCCCTGGCGATCTCCTCAGCCAGATCCTCCGATGTCCATGCACAAGCACCTCCTTGGCCATAATCGTCCCCTACCTCCACCTTCACTTTCGGATTCCCTCGAAGCATTTTCAACCCCGTTCTCACCTACGGTAGCTAGCCACAGAAGTCAGCTAGCTAGCTGGCTAACTTTTATCAACGTTTTTACTTCTGACACCAATGTAATGACCTGACTAGATCATAAAGGAACAATTGCCCAGACAGAGGATTGAGTTTACGAATTGACGGTTTATTAACCCAACTTTACACAGGCTACTGTTTGGCCGTAGCCCACGCCAAATAAATGAAAGATAACCACAAGCCAACCACGACCTTCTCTTGTGAAGGCCAGACATAAGAGAGAGAACAAAGGCTAAACCTGGTCTTAATTTCCAATGCTCCATCCCCCTGCCCAACCCCCCTCCACGCCACTCCGCCAACCGCCAGGATGCCCGGCATCAGAACATTCCAGGCATTCCCGTGATTGGCAGATAGCAGGTTGATTGGCATGTCGGACCCCGCGAACACTGGGTACTGGTAAATACAACACAACCACCTGCTAGCCTAACACATAACACACAGCTGTCTGTGCGGGTCGCTACAATATGTTTACATTCTGAACTTTATTTTTCATGTAAACGAATTATTTTATTTTGAATTCAATACATGAATGACATTTACAGGAGATTATTATGGATAAGACCGAGAATATTTTATTTGTCAAGCATCGATCATCATGCCACCTGGAAAATACCCTCGATATTTATTGGAAAGTAGCATCAAACTCATCACCTTGCACTTTCACCACCCTGTGACGTTCATCATAATTGATTTAATCTGTAGCCTTGTCAATAAACTGCATACCCACCCGATTAGCCACCAATCACCCCATTAAAAGGTGGAAAAATCATATCAATCACACCATTCATATGGTGAATGTGGTATCCCACACGCCACGTGTGGTACGCGTGTGCACCTTTCCCGACGAGTCGTAATGGGAGGACCACACAACATGTTATGTGTGACTTCAAGTTTACTTCGATATGGTTATTATATCAATATTTGCACATAAAAGCGTTCCCAGCGCCATTTCTCCCTTAATAATTTGACCGACACAAAAATATACCACCATGTCAAACGAACTAATTATCTATCGTACCGAAACTTCCTGTTTCCATCACAGCTGTCGTTTTCATAAAAATAAAAAAAATACAGTATGACTTTACTCATAAAAACTGGATGGAAACGTGGTTAGGGACTATTTAGAACACGTAAGGACAATGCTGTATGGTTATGTCTTGAAGGGGTATAGTCTGTCAGAATTGACTTTTTGTAACAGGTTAGGAGAGTTAACATAGCAGGTTAGGATAATTAGGTTAAGGTTAGGAAAAGAGTTAATGTTGGCAAAAAGACCAAGATTTAACACCACATTTATATGGGGTTTGACCATCCTGGCCAAGTGGGTTGTTTATGTTTTAAGTTTAGGGGTGTGTCTTGGGGTAAAGTGGGATGTAAAAGCTTCTGTTTGGGCTTTTGTCAGTGCTCAAATATGGTTGTCTCACTTCCATTAGACTACAGATGAAGTTGTTTATCATGATGTGAAATAGCCCAGAGGTTGAATTTGGATATTGAGGACTTTATAACTCATCCTGATCCTCATACTCAATGTAGTTTGCAAAAGTTCAATCATTAAGCTGTTCTGAATACTCACTAACTTAATACATTATGCAATATATAATTCAGTTTCCTATTCTATGTGCTTAGTGGGAATGTATGTTAGCGGTTACACATGTTATCATCATATCTCTTTTCTATTAGCCGTAGGAAATGTCATACACCTACTTACCTTATAGCCTACAGTATGAGCATGGCACAATAATTTACATTAACCACACTCGCTGTTTAACATATCTGCTTACTCTTACAATTATAACCTTTCTCTCTCTCTCAACCAATGGGAGTAACTCTTGCAATGTATGTGTCAAACTTACCCAAATTCTCTTAATTGCAATCACATCATCTGGCTCCGAGGATCTTCCCTCAAGAGACAAGGCCATTTCCCAAACTATTTAATAAAATGTCATATTGCATTCAGTTTCAGTTTATCGTGTACTAGATTTAAATGCCTTAAGTAGCCTAAGCATACACACTACAGCCAAAACATGTTTTTAAAATGATTTCAATTCAATATCTATTTTATTATAACATTTGCTAAGCTGCATGGCGGCAAAAGACAAAGGAGAGCGCTTATTTTTTTAACTTTTATTTTCCATTTTCTCACAGCAGAGATATTACAGACAAAGTAAAACTATACCTCAATAACAACACCGTTACATGAACATCCTAAAACATGACAGCACAGATTTTCCATATATTCTCAGCTTGGTAGACAAAAAACAATGAATTCAAAAATAAATCATCACAGAATGTGGAAGGGTGTAGGACTGTGTCTATCCTACAGTAACAGCAGTTCAGTGGTCACTATATGCATTTATATAGATTTACAGCATCTTAACCTTCTAATAATTTTTTTAACTATAACTGATATGGTCTTGTCTCACCTAGTTACCTTAAGACAGGGTTTCTCAAAGTCAGTCCTGGGTTCCCCCTGGGTGAACTTTTTTATTTTCTTCCTCCTAGCACTAGATAGCGGATTCAAATAACCAACACCCCATAAAACTTTGATTACTTCAAATCAGTTGTGTAGTGCTGAGCAAAAAACAGAAATGTGCACCCGGGGAGGCCTAGGACCTACTTTGGGAAACCTTGCCTTAAGATGAACGCAATAAATGTAAGTCACTCTGGATAAGATTGAAATGTATCACACTACATGGTTCTGTGTACATTACATGTCTTCTGTCACTGAATGATCACTGCAGGAGATTTCATTGTTCTCCCAAAGATGAATCAGTTAAACTTTTTGAGGGGTTAGGGGCTAATTAGAATCTCCATTCTGGAAGTGACCCTCTTAAGTTCAGCAACATGTGACATTGGAAGGAACGCAAAGTGAGTGGCTAGGGGTGCAGTGTTGGTTTGGAATTGTGGGCACTGTTTGTGCATGTTCTTCATGTGCTTTTTCAGGGTCCCCACATGACTAAAGCTTCTGTTGCACTGGCTGCACTGAAACAGTTTCCAGTTCTTTCCAATGTAATCCGTTGGTGGAGACTTCGTTTACTTGCTGAGACAAAGGATTTCTCACAAAAATGGCACTTATATGGTCTCTCCCCCGTGTGGTTCCTCATATGCACGGTCAGGCTGCTCGAGTGTTTGAAGCATTTGCCACATTCTTCGCACCGATACGGTTTCTCCGCTGTATGAGTCCTCATATGCTCTTTCAGGTTTTGCTGCTGCCTGAAGCCTTTGCCACATTTTTGGCACCAATATGGTCTCTCTCCTGTGTGGACACGCATATGCGTTCTCAGTTTAGCATTACAATGGAAACATTTGCCACAAATATGACAAAAAGGTTTTTCTGCAATGTGAGATTGTTGGTGTTCTATCATACATTGAGAAGAGTTCATGTTTTTTCCACACACACCACACATATGTTTTGCATCATTTGCATGTACTGTTTGCACATGATTAATTAAAGCCACCAAAAATTTAAAAGACTTCCCACACACTTTGCAACAACAAGGAGCAGCATTGCCATGACTGGCTGATTTCTGATTGGGCATCACATCGGTTTTCCAGCCCTCTGCAGAGGTATTGGAATTTTGTCTCTCATTTGTCTGCACTCTCTTTGATTTGAGTAGCTTTAACACTGGTAGTAGCTTTAACACTGGCATCCCCCCATTAACATTTTCACTGACTTCACATTGAGCTCCATTTACTACAGGGAAGGGCGGAGAGTAACTGTTTGATTCCGTTCCTCTGTAAACCTCGCCATCAGGTTCAGTTTCCATCTCTGTAGTTGTGCTAATGCATACTAAGTCCCTCTCTCTGGTCTGCGTTGTTAGGGTTTGGGAAAGATGTGAGGGCTGAGGGGGGTCCTGATCACAGTCATTTTTCACACAGGAAGGAGTGAATATGAACTCTTTGATATCAGACTCCAGCCCCTGAAGCTGCTCTTCCTCCTGTTCCTCTTTAATCTGTGTGTGCTCTGGGTCCTCCTGTTCCTCTTTAATCTGTGTGGGGTCTGAGTCCTCCTGCCCCAGACCTGGGCTCCACTCCTGCTCACAGTGCTGCTGCTCAGGGACAACCTCCTCAGGGACTGGGACAGTGAGCTGCTGGGGTTCTGGAGTGATGGAGAAGGTAACATAAGGGAAATAGGCCAACATAAGATGTACAATACTTTGATACTGTTAATCTTATAGTCTGATACTAAGACTTACGGGTGATTCCTCACGAAACTAGAACAAAACCATGATTTTGGGGATTTTCACAAAATGTAATCCATAGAAGGTTCCTTTTGGAAGAAGGATTCTTGAAATATATCTTAAAGCATGATTAAGAAATAATGATTTGAAGTTGGAATATTGTGACAATTTGTCCTTACCCAGGCCTCTTATGACATAATGTTTCATCTGTAGGTGCTACAAAGCAAAAGTGTCATTTGAAGAATTACTGCTTGCTCTGTAATATGAGTACTATTTGATGTATTCTTTTATGTTCAACAATATATTGAAACATTTGCCATATAAAATATGGTATATTTTCAATATTCATGTTTATATTTGTCAGTATTCATAAATTTAAGCAAATCGTTAGAAATGTAAATACTACTCATATTATACAGAGCAAGCGGTAAAGTTAAATATGACACGTATGTTTACTCTGTAGCACCTACAAATGAAACAGTCTTAAAAGGAGACCTGGGTTAGTCCAAAATGTCACAAAAAGCCTAGTCCACCTTCAATTAATCATTTCTGAATTAGAAAAACGTTATTGTCGACGCAATGTGGAAATTTGTCTTTGGCTTCACCCCATCAAAACAGATATTAATACACCATCATGAGCATATCATTCTCAAAATCAATTTGTACTTTGTAAACCATACAAAGTGCTACAGTGCCATTATAAAGTCATATATGTTGAGTCATTGGTCTAAATCTGGTCTATTTCAAATCTTCTCTCATTGATTGAGACAGGTGGGCCACCCTAGCCTTTGATCATGATTAATTTCCATTACATGACACTAGAGTCATTGGACGAAGGCGTCTTCTATAGGGGGGAGTTTTGTTATGCTCCACAACGCTCAATCTGAACATTAAACACACGTCGCTTGCGTAAGGTATTGGAAGTAGAAGGATTTTATCTTTCATATCAGCGAGAAATCATTGGGAAAAAAACAAAAGGTTAAATTAATACACACCTTGATAGGGTTAGTCTTCCCACATGGCCATATCTCCATGTTACAGAGCTTGTTTACGGAAAACAGACAGAAGACAAGAGGCGAACCACCCGTGTAAATGAGCTATCTAGCATGCTCTGAACAACTGTGTGTAAGCGTAACTCGGGAAGTGCAGGCCCCCATAGCTGTACGGATCTTTAACTGCTACAGTAAGTCTACCTTTCTTATTTGAAGGATTCTTTCTCGCTGATGAAAGATAAGGGCCATGTGTTTCAAAAGCCGTTTCACAAGCGATGATTGACGTTTCGAAACGTTATAACAGCGTTGGGATTGAAGTTCACAAGGCAGTCGTGGGAGAAGCAAATGTCTGAGAACTGCAGAGAGAAGGCAGAATGCCTCCTAGAGTTTGAGAGCTAGGTCCACCCCAAAGTACCACATGTCATGACACTCAACTGTCTCGATCAATGAGTAAAACATCGTATACATCGTGCAATCGTGCAACGTATACATCGTATACATCGTGCAACGATGTATACATCGTTGGATTACTAATTGAGTGTATGTAATCTTCTGACCCACTGGAAATGTGATGAAAGAAATAAAAGCTGAAATAAATTACTCTACTATTATTCTGACATTTCACATTCTTAAAATAAAGTGGTGATCCTAACTGACCTAGGACAGGGAATTTTTATTAGGATTAAATGTCAGAAATTGTGAAAAACTGTGTTTAAATGAATTTGGTTAAGGTGTATGTAAACTTCCGACTTCAGCTGTATATGCAGTCACTTTAACCATATCTACATGTACATACTACCTCAATCAGCCTGACTAACCGGTGTCTGTATGTAGCCTCGCTACTTTTATAGCCTCGCTACTGTATATAGCCTCACTACTCTTATTTTTCACTGTCTTTTTACTGTTGTTCACCTAATATCTTTTTTTGCACTATTGGTTAGAGCCTGTAAGTAAGCAGAGTAGGCCTACCGACGCAGAAAAATGTAAGATGAACTGCTGGCTACACTTCTTCCATGGCTTAACCCAATGAGAGAAGGTCACAAGTGCTTCCCTAAAAGCTGTCTGGGTTTAAACATCTATTGTACAGAAAGTAAATATCTTAATGAATTGATAATGACACAATAACATTACTTGCCACGCAAAATCAGCCTTTGAATGTCAAAGAAATAAAACAATGATATCCCCATATGCATCGGAGTCATGTCTTTCCCGGGTATTTTACAGCTTGTTTCTAGCATAAAAGCATTAAAGCATTGCGCACCAAAGCGCTGTTATAGATCACTTTGTATAATCAGATCCATTTTATGTTCTTCAAAATGTTAAGCTAACAAGGGGTAGGCCTGTGATTTTGGGGGCATTTTCTTTAATAAAAAAGGTAGGCCTGTGGCATACCCTCTCATACCCCTCAATTAGAGTCTTGGCTTTAACAGCCCTTCACTGACATGGAGGTAGGCTATTTAAAGAGTGCATGGTGGGTGGAAGAATTGACTGACAAATCAATGATATAGCAGCCTGTAGCCCAATTTCATCCGTCAAAAAGGTAGGCCTACCTTATGTCTTAAATTGGAAGAAATAAGCTCCAACATAAAGCCCTCTTGTTCAGTCTAATTAAAATGAAGACTAGGCATAATTCATTTCAACACTTTCAGCACCACGAGCTGTCCTTGCTGCTTCAAGTTTCAGCACCACAATGTAAGTTACTAGCATGGCCTATTGTGAAGTCAAAATAAATTATAGTAGTAGCAAGCTATCAAAGTTGACCTCTGTTCCTCCTCATCTTCACGCTCTCCTTCTCAAACTGAACAGAATATAGGCTATAGTCTAGTCCACGAGCAAGAAAATTATAAAAAATAGATTTACGTTAGAAACCTTTGACTCGCCTCCTTATCTGCCACCTACGCAGCACAGTCAATGGTTAAGCAGCGACACAGTCAATGGTGAGGGGCAGCATCGATGTACAAAACATTTAGGGCACCTTCCTAATATTGGGTTGCACCTCCCCTTTAGCCATCATAACAGTCTCAATTCGTCGGTGCATGGACTCTACAAGGTGTCAAAAAAGTTCCACAGGGATGCTAGCTCATGTTGACTCCAATGCCTCCCACAGTTGTGTGAGGTTGGCTGGATGTGTTTTGGGTGGTGGACCATTCTTGATACACTGGAAACTGTCGAGCGTGAAAAACCCAGGAGCGTTACAGTTCTTGACACAAACCAGTACGCCTGGCAGTTACTACCATACACGTTCATTGTTGCATTTCTTTTTACATACACTTAAATATTTTGTCTTGACCATTCACCAATTGTCTCAAGGCTTAAACATCCTTATTTAACCGGTCTCCTCCCCTTCATCTACACTGACTGAAGTGGATTTAACAAATGACATAAATAAATTATCAGAGCTTTCACCTGGTCAGTCTATGTCACGGAAAGACATGAAAGACTACCCTTAATGTGTCCTTAATGTTTTGTACACTCGGCGTATAGGTTAATTAAGCAAATAATTCTGAAACACTGATAAATATCGACATTTCATTATTACAAATGACATGACCCTCCCCTGGACTAGATTTAAACTCGACCCTCCCCAGTCAGTCAGTCTGTTAGCTACAAACCTGTTTTATGTAATCTTATCTCTGGTTTGTAAACCGAATCCAGTAGTCTTTGTAGTCGTTTGCTCTCCTCATTTGAGCGGGACATTTCTTCCTCGTACACTGTTATCATTTTCTCAACTGCCCCAAATATCTCCACAGCCACCGCTGTTAATTTCTGAGTAAGAAACGCATTCAACACCTGTAGTTTGGACATTTTCAGTAGCGTAAAAGACGAGCAGACGACCTCAGATAAGTGTTTCGTCAGCAACACAAAAAATACCTCCGGGTCACGGAATTTCGCACATTTTCTCAATTAAAGCCTCCTCACGTAATAGTCGGAAAGGCTCCATTCTTCTTCTTCGGTTATGTTTATCGGCGGTTGGCAGCCAACGTTATGGTGCATTACCGCCACCTACTGTACTGGAGTGTGGGCCAGAGACGGGGAGAAACGAAATCTTACCTACCAGCCCGTTGCACTTAAAAATATAACTAAATATTTGAGACTATATCTAATGACATTCTCCTTAATATACTCTTTAAACTAATTTCCTATATCCCCTTCTCCCTCATGCTAGACCTCAACCTCTCTCTTTCCCTCTGATACTGCCCACTGTGGCAATACATGCTCCATGGTCTCTGTTTCCTGGCAATAATCACACTTTCCTGTTGGATGCGTTACAATCACATTTAAATTCTTATTCAACCGGCTGTGTCCCACCCTTAATCTTGTAAAAAATTGCCTCCTCTCTTAGGTCCCGTCCTGCCATCCTCCCCTCCCTGACTTTCCTTTGTACTTGAAATAGATGTCTGCCCTTAGTATCTCTATTCCACTGCTCCTGCCATCTCTGCACCATCACTGTCCATATCAGGCTTTTTGCCTCTGCCTTGCTCATTGAAACTACAACATCAACATCCCCACTACTAAGTGCTTGTTTAGCCAGTACATCAACTGCCTTGTTCCCCTCCACCCCCACATCGGCTGGGACCCAAGTAAATCCTACCTGTATACCCATCTGTCTAATCCTGCCATGGGTTTGTAACACCTCATAAAGCAGGTCTTGTCTGCTACGTGAGCTAAAGGACTGGAGACTCATCAACACTGCACATGAATCAGAGCAAATAGCTACTACTAACGACTTACTCCACCCACTGCAAGGCCAACAGTATGACCAGCTAGTCTCTCCAACACTTCTAGATCAACTACTGGAGGCGGGAGTAGCCGTGGTGAATTTACAGGAATAGCTACCATTGGACTAAACTTCCTTCCATACAGTGCCATCTCCTTCGCCTGGGTATTACCCACCCACCCAAAGCTTGTATTCTGTCTTTCCTCATGTTCCCAGCATGCCTGTAAAATCCCTTTCGCAGGATGAGACACCCTATGTCCCTGTACGTTGACCCAATATTTCTATGCCAGCTGCTGTCTCCTAATCTGCAATGGCATATCCACCATCTCCACCTGTAGTGCAGCCACTGGGGAGGCCCGAAACTCCCCACTACATATTCTGAGTTCTTGCCCCTGTATTACATCCTAGCCTTTCTAAGGAGGTCTGATCTGCTGAACCATACCCTATACTGCCATAGTCTATTACAGATCAGAACAATGCAACATACATGGTCATCAATGAGGAACGCCCAGCACCCCCACTCCTTCCCCGTCAGACAGCGCATCACATTTAGCACCTTCTTACACATTACCACCACTCTCTCAATGTGTTCTGCCCAGGTCAGTTTAGTGTCAAAGTATATCCCAAGGAACCTGAAGCCCACCACCCTCTCCAAGTTGCTCCCATATAACCTCAACCATACCTCATCTCCCATCTTCCTCCTGGTAAAGAAAGAACACTCTCAGAGTTTTCTCTACAGAGAACCTGAATCCCCACACTTCTTCAGGCTAGGCTCCTATTTTCTCCACTTCCTGTCTGACTGATGTGCCCAAAGTAAACTGCCTGTTACTCAGGCCCAGAAGCCAGGATATGCATATAATTGGTAGCATTGGATAGAAAACACTATGAAGTTTGTAGAAATGCATGAGACTATAACAACTGATATGCTAGGAGAAAATTCAAAGAATAAACAACTGTCTTTTTTTGGGGGGGGAGATCCCATGCTCTTCCCTTAGAACGTATAGGGTCAATGTTAAATCCGGCTCCCAGATTGCAATTCCAATGGCTTCCACTAGATATCAACAGTCTTTGTTCAAGGTTTCAGGCTTGTTTCCTTCCCAAACAAGGAAGAGTTTTGAGTTTTGGCACCGGGAGTAATAGCTGGAAATCAGTCTGTGTGCATGAGATGAAGAGGATGTGCGCCTGATAATTTTACTTTTCTATTGAACATACTTCTTTCCGTATAAAATATTATAGTTTAATTACATTCTAGCGTACCTGAGGATTAAATAGAAATGTAATTTGACTTGTTTTAAAAAGCTTTTTAAATTTTGAATCTACATAACATGTCACATTTATTTTTATTTATTTTTATTTCACCTTTATTTAACCAGGTAGGCTAGTTGAGAACAAGTTCTCATTTGCAACTGCGACCTGGCCAAGATAAAGCATAGCAGTGTGAACAGACAACACAGAGTTACACATGGAGTAAACAATAAACAAGTCAATAACATGGTAGAAAAAAAAAAGAGAATCTATATACAATGTGTGCAAAAGGCATGAGGTAGGCAATAAATCGAATAATTACAATTTAGCAGATTAACACTGGAGTGATAAATCATCAGATGATCATGTGCAAGAAGAGATACTGGTGTGCAAAAGAGCAGAAAAGTAAATAAATAAAAGCAGTATGGGGGGTGAGGTAGGTAAATTGGGTGGGTAGTTTACAGATGGGCTATGTACAGCTGCAGCGGTCGGTTAGCTGCTCGGATAGCAGATTTTTAAAGTTGTTGAGGGAGATAAAAGTCTCCAACTTCAGAGATTTTTGCAATTCGTTCCAGTCGCAGGCAGCAGAGAACTGGAAGGAAAGGCGTCCAAATGAGGTTGTGGCTTTAGGGATGATCAGTGAGATACACCTGCTGGAGCGCGTGTTGCGGGTGGGTGTAGCCATCGTGACCAGTGAACTGAGATAAGGCGGCACTTTACCTAGCATAGCCTTGTAGATGACCTGGAGCCAGTGGGTCTGACGACGAACATGTAGCGAGGGCCAGCCGACTAGGGCATACAGGTCGCAGTGGTGGGTCGTATAAGGTGCTTTAGTAACAAAACGAATGGCACTGTGATAAACTGCATCCAGTTTGCTGAGTAGAGTATTGGAAGCTATTTTGTAGATGACATCGCCGAAGTCGAGGATCGGTAGGATAGTCAGTTTTACTAGGGTAAGTTTGGCGGCGTGAGTGAAGGAGGCTTTGTTGCGGAATAGAAAGCCGATTCTTGCTTTGATTTTGGATTGGAGATGTTTGATATGAGTCTGGAAGGAGAGTTTGCACTCTAGCCAGACACCTAGGTACTTATAGATGTCCACATATTCTAGGTCGGAACCGTCCAGGGTGGTGATGCTAGTCGGGCGTGCGGGTGCAGGCAGCGAACGGTTGAAAAGCATGCATTTGGTTTTACTAGCGTTTAAGAGCAGTTGGAGGCCACGGAAGGAGTGTTGTATGGCATTGAAGCTCGTTTGGAGGTTAGATAGTACAGTGTCCAAGGAAGGGCCGGAAGTATATAGAATGGTGTCGTCTGCGTAGAGGTGGATCAGGGAATCGCCCGCAGCAAGAGCAACATCATTGATGTATACAGAGAAAAGAGTCGGCCCGAGAATTGAACCCTGTGGTACCCCCATAGAGACTGCCAGAGGACCGGACAACATGCCCTCCGATTTGACACACTGAACTCTGTCTGCAAAGTAGTTGGTGAACCAGGCAAGGCAGTCATTAGAAAAACCGAGGCTACTGAGTCTGCCGATAAGAATATGGTGACTGACAGAGTCGAAAGCCTTGGCCAGGTCGATGAAGACGGCTGCACAGTAATGTCTTTTATCGATGGCGGTTATGATATCGTTTAGTACCTTGAGCGTGGCTGAGGTGCACCCATGACCGGCTCGGAAACCGGATTGCACAGCGGAGAAGGTACGGTGGGATTCGAGATGGTCAGTGATCTGTTTGTTGACTTGGCTTTCGAAGACCTTAGATAGGCAGGGCAGGATGGATATAGGTCTGTAACAGTTTGGGTCCAGGGTGTCTCCCCCTTTGAAGAGGGGGATGACCGCGGCAGCTTTCCAATCCTTGGGGATCTCAGATGATACGAAGGAGAGGTTGAACAGGCTGGTGATAGGGGGTGCGACAATGGCGGCGGACAGTTTCAGAAATAGGGGGTCCAGATTGTCAAGCCCAGCTGATTTGTATGGGTCCAGGTTTTCCAGCTCTTTCAGAACATCTGCTATCTGGATTTGGGTAAAGGAGAAACTGGGGAGGCTTGGGCGAGTAGCAGCGGAGGGGGCGGGGCTGTTGGCCAAGGTTGGAGTCGCCAGGAGGAAGGCATGGCCATTTCCTGTTGCTGAGGGAATATTGTTGTGTTGTGTGATACTGCTGCCAGATAAAATTTGTTGTTACACAAGTGCATGCCAAATGACAAGTTATTCTTTCCCATACCGGGAGTTGAACCCATGACACCTGTGTGTACACCAGAAATCGTTACCGATAGACCATATGGGAAAACATTTACTTTAAAAAATCATCACAGAC